>NC_138822.1:21631215-21882834 GCF_965178545.1 Coloeus monedula | reverse complement strand
CCTTCCCTTCCCTTCCCTTCCCTTCCCTTCCCTTCCCTTCCCTTCCCTTCCCTTCCCTGCCCTTCCCTTCCCTTCCCTTCCCTTCCCTTCCCTTCCCTTCCCGCACCTTCCCTTCCCTTCCCTTCCCTTCCCTTCCCGCACCTTCCCTTCCCTTCCCGCACCTTCCCTTCCCTTCCCGCACCTTCCCGCACCTTCCCTTCCCTTCCCGCACCTTCCCGCACCTTCCCTTCCCGCACCTTCCCGCACCTTCCCGCACCTTCCCTTCCCGCACCTTCCCGCACCTTCCCTTCCCGCACCTTCCCTTCCCGCACCTTCCCTTCCCTTCCCGCACCTTCCCTTCCCTTCCCGCACCTTCCCTTCCCTTCCCGCACCTTCCCTTCCCTTCCCGCACCTTCCCGCACCTTCCCTTCCCGCACCTTCCCCTTCCCTTCCCTTCCCGCACCTTCCCTTCCCTTCCCCTTCCCTTCCCTTCCCGCACCTTCCCTTCCCTTCCCGCACCTTCCCTTCCCTTCCCGCACCTTCCCTTCCCTTCCCGCACCTTCCCTTCCCTTCCCTTCCCTTCCCTTCCCTTCCCGCACCTTCCCTTCCCTTCCCTTCCCTTCCCTTCCCTTCCCTTCCCTTCCCTTCCCTTCCCTTCCCTTCCCTTCCCTTCCCTTCCCTTCCCTTCCTTCCCTTCCCTTCCCTTCCCTTCCCTTCCCTTCCCTTCCCTTCCCTTCCCTTCCCTTCCCTTCCCTTCCCTTCCCTTCCCTTCCCTTCCGTACCTTCCCGTCCCTTCCCGCACCTTCCCGTCCCTTCCCTTCCCTTCCCTTCCCTTCCCTTCCCTTCCCTTCCCTTCCCTTCCTTCCCTTCCCTTCCCTTCCCTTCCCTTCCCTTCCCTTCCCTTCCCTTCCCTTCCCTTCCCTTCCCCTTCCCTTCCCTTCCCTTCCTTCCCTTCCCTTCCCTTCCCTTCCCTTCCCTTCCCTTCCTTCCCTTCCCTTCCCTTCCCTTCCCTTCCCTTCCTTCCCTTCCCTCCTTCCCTTCCCTTCCCTTCCCTTCCCTTCCCGCACCTTCCCTTCCCGCACTTCCCTTCCCTTCCCTTCCCTTCCCTTCCCTTCCCTTCCCTTCCCTTCCCTTCCCTTCCTTCCCTTCCCTTCCCTTCCCTTCCCTTCCCCTTCCCTTCCCTTCCCTTCCCTTCCCTTCCCTTCCCTTCCCTTCCCTTCCTTCCCTTCCCTTCCCTTCCCTTCCCTTCCCTTCCTTCCCTTCCCTTCCCTTCCCTTCCCTTCCCTTCCCTTCCCTTCCCTTCCCTTCCCTTCCCTTCCCGCACCTTCCCTTCCCTTCCCTTCCCGCACCTTCCCTTCCCTTCCCTTCCCTTCCCTTCCCTTCCCTTCCCTTCCCTTCCCTTCCCTTCCCGCACCTTCCCTTCCCTTCCCGCACCTTCCCTTCCCGCACCTTCCCTTCCCGCACCTTCCCTTCCCGCACCTTCCCTTCCCGCACCTTCCCTTCCCGCACCTTCCCTTCCCGCACCTTCCCGCACCTTCCCGCACCTTCCCTTCCCTTCCCTTCCCTTCCCTTCCCTTCCCTTCCCTTCCCTTCCCTTCCCTTCCCTTCCCTTCCCTTCCCGCACCTTCCCTTCCCTTCCCGCACCTTCCCTTCCCGCACCTTCCCTTCCCGCACCTTCCCTTCCCGCACCTTCCCTTCCCGCACCTTCCCTTCCCGCACCTTCCCTTCCCGCACCTTCCCGCACCTTCCCGCACCTTCCCTTCCCTTCCCGCACCTTCCCTTCCCGCACCTTCCCGCACCTTCCCTTCCCGCACCTTCCCTTCCCTTCCCTTCCCGCACCTTCCCTTCCCGCACCTTCCCTTCCCTTCCCTTCCCTTCCCTTCCCTTCCCTTCCCTTCCCTTCCCTTCCCGCACCTTCCCGCACCTTCCCGCACCTTCCCGCACCTTCCCGCACCTTCCCGCACCTTCCCGCACCTTCCCGCACCTTCCCGCACCTTCCCTTCCCGCACCTTCCCGCACCTTCCCTTCCCTTCCCTTCCCTTCCCTTCCCTTCCCTTCCCTTCCCTTCCCTTCCCTTCCCTTCCCTTCCCTTCCCTTCCCTTCCCTTCCCTTCCCTTCCCTTCCCTTCCCTTCCCTTCCCTTCCCTTCCCTTCCCTTCCCTTCCCTTCCCTTCCCTTCCCTTCCCTTCCCTTCCCTTCCCTTCCCTTCCCTTCCCTTCCCTTCCCTTCCCTTCCCTTCCCTTCCCTTCCCTTCCCGCACCTTCCCTTCCCGCACCTTCCCTTCCCTTCCCTTCCCTTCCCGCACCTTCCCTTCCCGCACCTTCCCTTCCCTTCCCTTCCCTTCCCTTCCCTTCCCTTCCCTTCCCTTCCCTTCCCTTCCCTTCCCTTCCCTTCCCTTCCCTTCCCTTCCCTTCCCTTCCCTTCCCTTCCCTTCCCTTCCCTTCCCTTCCCTTCCCTTCCCTTCCCTTCCCTTCCCTTCCCTTCCCTTCCCTTCCCTTCCCTTCCCTTCCCGCACCTTCCCTTCCCTTCCCGCACCTTCCCTTCCCTTCCCTTCCCTTCCCTTCCCTTCCCTTCCCTTCCCTTCCCTTCCCTTCCCTTCCCTTCCCGCACCTTCCCTTCCCTTCCCGCACCTTCCCTTCCCTTCCCTTCCCGCACCTTCCCTTCCCGCACCTTCCCTTCCCGCACCTTCCCTTCCCTTCCCTTCCCTTCCCTTCCCTTCCCTTCCCTTCCCTTCCCTTCCCTTCCCTTCCCTTCCCTTCCCTTCCCTTCCCTTCCCTTCCCTTCCCTTCCCTTCCCTTCCCTTCCCTTCCCTTCCCTTCCCTTCCCTTCCCTTCCCTTCCCTTCCCTTCCCTTCCCGCACCTTCCCTTCCCGCACCTTCCCTTCCCGCACCTTCCCGCACCTTCCCTTACCTTCCCGCACCTTCCCTTCCCGCACCTTCCCGCACCTTCCCTTCCCGCACCTTCCCGCACCTTCCCTTCCCGCACCTTCCCTTCCCGCACCTTCCCTTCCCGCACCTTCCCTTCCCTTCCCTTCCCGCACCTTCCCTTCCCTTCCCTTCCCTTCCCTTCCCTTCCCTTCCCTTCCCTTCCCTTCCCTTCCCTTCCCTTCCCTTCCCTTCCCTTCCCTTCCCTTCCCTTCCCTTCCCTTCCCTTCCCTTCCCTTCCCTTCCCTTCCCTTCCCTTCCCTTCCCTTCCCTTCCCTTCCCTTCCCTTCCCTTCCCTTCCCTTCCCTTCCCTTCCCTTCCCTTCCCTTCCCTTCCCTTCCCTTCCCTTCCCTTCCCTTCCCTTCCCGCACCTTCCCTTCCCTTCCCGCACCTTCCCTTCCCTTCCCTTCCCGCACCTTCCCTTCCCGCACCTTCCCTTCCCGCACCTTCCCTTCCCTTCCCTTCCCTTCCCTTCCCTTCCCTTCCCTTCCCTTCCCTTCCCTTCCCTTCCCTTCCCTTCCCTTCCCTTCCCTTCCCTTCCCTTCCCTTCCCTTCCCTTCCCTTCCCTTCCCTTCCCTTCCCTTCCCTTCCCTTCCCTTCCCTTCCCTTCCCTTCCCTTCCCTTCCCTTCCCTTCCCTTCCCTTCCCTTCCCTTCCCTTCCCTTCCCTTCCCTTCCCTTCCCGCACCTTCCCTTCCCTTCCCTTCCCGCACCTTCCCTTCCCGCACCTTCCCTTCCCGCACCTTCCCGCACCTTCCCTTACCTTCCCGCACCTTCCCTTCCCGCACCTTCCCGCACCTTCCCTTCCCGCACCTTCCCGCACCTTCCCTTCCCGCACCTTCCCTTCCCGCACCTTCCCTTCCCGCACCTTCCCTTCCCTTCCCTTCCCGCACCTTCCCTTCCCGCACCTTCCCTTCCCGCACCTTCCCTTCCCTTCCCTTCCCGCACCTTCCCTTCCCTTCCCTTCCCTTCCCTTCCCTTCCCTTCCCTTCCCTTCCCTTCCCTTCCCTTCCCTTCCCTTCCCTTCCCTTCCCTTCCCTTCCCTTCCCTTCCCTTCCCTTCCCTTCCCTTCCCTTCCCTTCCCTTCCCTTCCCTTCCCTTCCCTTCCCTTCCCTTCCCTTCCCTTCCCTTCCCTTCCCTTCCCTTCCCTTCCCTTCCCTTCCCTTCCCTTCCCTTCCCTTCCCTTCCCTTCCCTTCCCTTCCCTTCCCTTCCCTTCCCTTCCCTTCCCTTCCCTTCCCGCACCTTCCCTTCCCGCACCTTCCCTTCCCTTCCCGCACCTTCCCGCACCTTCCCGCACCTTCCCTTCCCGCACCTTCCCTTCCCTTCCCTTCCCTTCCCTTCCCTTCCCTTCCCGCACCTTCCCTTCCCGCACCTTCCCTTCCCGCACCTTCCCTTCCCGCACCTTCCCGCACCTTCCCTTCCCTTCCCTTCCCTTCCCTTCCCTTCCCTTCCCTTCCCTTCCCTTCCCTTCCCTTCCCTTCCCGCACCTTCCCTTCCCGCACCTTCCCTTCCCGCACCTTCCCTTCCCGCACCTTCCCTTCCCTTCCCTTCCCTTCCCTTCCCTTCCCTTCCCTTCCCGCACCTTCCCGCACCTTCCCGCACCTTCCCGCACCTTCCCGCACCTTCCCTTCCCGCACCTTCCCTTCCCGCACCTTCCCTTCCCGCACCTTCCCTTCCCGCACCTTCCCGCACCTTCCCGCACCTTCCCGCACCTTCCCGCACCTTCCCGCACCTTCCCGCACCTTCCCTTCCCGCACCTTCCCTTCCCGCACCTTCCCGCACCTTCCCGCACCTTCCCGCACATTTCCCCTTCCCTTTCCTTCCCCTTCCTTTTCCCCTTCCCTTCCCTTCCCTTCCCCTTCCTTTTCCCTGCCCTTTTTCCAAAGCCTCTATTTCTATAGTGAAATATTACTGATTGTAAACCACCTGCATTGACACAGTATTTTCTAGGAGGAAACGCAAATATTTTTAGTTAAAATTACAGTAGATATTACTTTTGCAGAATGCAGCTATCTAACTTAGATTTAGGCAGGACACCTAACATTTTGAATGTCATCGTATCCTCAGCAAATTCAAGCACTGGGTTGGATTCATCTCTCAGCCAAGAGAAGGGAAGTAAACAGGAGCAGCAAAGAAAATTATGAAAGCAGAACATGATTTTTTTTTCCTCCCTTATCATTTTAGAAATGCTGAAAATACATTGTGAACACTTACTCCCTTACCTTCAAAGTAACTCTGTCAAACCAAACTGATTTTAGTTTAAATCCAAATTAATGAACCAGTTTTATTATTTCAGGAGAGGGAAGCTAGAAAATGAAAAAAAAAAAAACAAAACAAAAACCAGAAAAAGACCCAAGAGTCATTGATAGAATAGGTGGTTTATAATGTGTTAAAAGTGTTTATTTGCACTTCCAAAGTTCAGATTTCCTCATACATTTTCATACTGATAGAGATAAAATGCTAAAGTCTTAAATCCCTCTATGCCATGCTGAGTTGCTAAGGGCTGTTGAGCTTTTGTTATTTCTCCTCTCAAGTTAGCTCTGATTATTCCTGCTGAGTGAAAAATTTTTATTTGCCGACAGAAATAGGAACCACACCACGTGTGCTTGCACTCAGCAAATACTCCAATACATCACAAAGATTTGCTCAACCCACCTTCAGAGGCCAAACTGAGGATGTTATTTTCTGTCTGGATCTGGTCCTGAAGACTATCAGTCAGGAGTGTTTCTCAATCTCTGATTAAAACAAGGCCTACAAAACTGCAAGTGTTCATGCACAGTCTCATTAGAAGACTGAAAGGAGTGACCCTGGTTTTCTAGCACAAAGCTGTGAGTGAACTTCAAATATAAGAGTGCATCAATCAGATCCAAGCCAGGCTTTTAATGTCATTTTTTCAACTTTGCCTTTAAAGTCATGAAGGAATGCCCTTTCCACTGTGCAGCCAACCATCATTCAACAGCAGCAAACAAACTAACAAAAAGCGAGAGGCTGGGAGAAGGCTGTCCCCTCACAAAGGGGAAAGCATGATATTTTACTAATGGGTTTTCTAATAAAATAGAACATACATTAGGCTCAGTGCAGGTGTTTGCACTCTTCTGATTTTTGTACTTATACAGGGAAAGAATAGAAAAAAGTACTTTGGAGAACAGGGAAACATTTGATCCAGATATTTGGTTCTCTAGCACAATGTCATATGTAATTATTTTCTATTTAAATGATAGTGATGTTTTAGTGAATATTCTGAAAGGAAAAAATTAAACTAAAAATATAATACACTTCACCATCTATAGATGCTTTTCAAAAGTTGTGATGATGCAGTGAAGTGTGATCATAAATGAAAGCAAGTTTTTCTTTGAACATAGCCAAGGATCCAAAAGCAAATAAATCCTGGGGTGACAATCCCTGGAAATTAAATTAAAATTAACTAGGGGAGTTTGGAAAACAAAAGAATCTAGACACATGAAACAAACATTCAGCTGAGGCTATAAGGACCTAATATTTAGTGTTGTCCTTATTAAGAAATAGACTTTTGTGTCTGTGTCATGTTTTTTCCCCCCTAAACTTCATAGATTATGAAGCAGTCTTGACCTGAACACCACTCTACTTCCTATCATCATATATATATGCACAGTAATATTTCTGCTGTTTTTAATGTGCTGTAGTATTTCCACCATTCTATTTAAATGTGGTTTTTATTCAGGGGTTTAGATGCTCAAATAGTTAGGCAGATTTTACAAATGAGTACCAGAGCATTTATGTCACTTGATGGTGCCCCATCAGTTCTCTCCTTGATGGGGCACTCATGTAAATTGATTATTTTATGTTGTTTGTTAATTAGCTCACTGCATAAAAACCATGATGCATTACCTGTTATAATTTTAATATATTTCATAATACACTTTTTTTTTTAGAGATAATGTTGAGTCCTGAGTTTGCTTTCATTCACAGCATGTGAAACCAGGTGTCCAGTTACTTCTCTTTGTAGTCTCTGAAAATCCAACAAACTGAAGTAATTAATTTTAGTTCCTGACTCCTGGATAGCCATATCTCTTTACTTTCTACACTATCTCCAGTTTAATGTATCATTTGGTGTACATTTATGAATTTACAGGTAGGTAAATAGGTATGTACTTACATTCTTAAAGTTTTATGAAAATCTACCAGCCAAATTAGCCAGATTTACTGTTGATATATTTGCTCTGTTTAGCTACCTGATTCACCTTTTCTTTTGAGCTTCTGAACACCTTTTTAGGGGGTTGGGTTTTTTTGTTTCCTCTTCCTCTGGGAAAAACAATCAAACAAACAAAACCCTAAACTTTTTAAATGTTTTCATTTCCAGAGTATTAAAACCTAGTTTAAAATATTTAGAACTCTTTTTGCAGCTGAGAAATAATGCTTACCTCAATGTTACACTCTTTAATTTCTACTTACAGTAAAATTAAGTTGTCTGATGGGATTACTTTCAGGTTTAACTATTTTCATTATCTTAAGATGCAGTGCCCTAAACTTGATGATTCTGTGCCTGGACATGTGTCACGGGACAGTCGGGACTTCAGAAGAAGACTGTGAAAATAGAGAAGACTGAGCAGGTACTTTTAGTTTGAAAATGGCTGCATGCATTTTCCAAATATCAATAGATACAGAGTATACTAGATATAGCATATAATAGATAAGAGTATATCCTGTACATAAAAATTAATGTTAATCTTAATCTGACCTGCATTATTGTTCTGCACTACTTTGTTTTCTCTCTTACAAGAGTATTGCAAATGGGATTTTGAGATTTTTGTTACTTTCCCTTTTGCATGCCATAGGTTGTGGAGTAAATGGACATTCAGTGCATTAAAAACAATACAGTGTTGTAGTGGTTTTGGTTCAAAATATTTATTACTTACTTATTTTCCTTCTGTGAGATAAGAATTAGGAGAAAAGCAAAGCAGGCACAAACTTTAAACAGTTGCAGTACAATGAAAGAGTTTTATTACTAATAGAATTAAAAGTAAAGAGACAATAACAAAACAAAATTAAAGCAAATTCCCCCCCCCCCCCCCAGCACTTCTCTCCTTTTACCCAGCTCACACAAGGATAACAGAACATGGGATGTTAGTCAGTGTTCCAGTTCTTGAAAAGTCTCTCTCTTATGCTTAAGGGAAAAAAGGGTTTTTCCTTCAGTTGCACGTGGTTCCCAAACTGCCACTAACAGCAGATCCGCCCGGAAACAAACAATCTGCTGTGTGTAGAACATCTCTCCCATGAAAAATCTCACAGTTCCTTCACACTGCAAAACATGGGCCATCACATGGGGTTATTCATCTTTTTAAGGATAAGTTCTTTTGGCCTGCACACAAAAGCTTTTTCTTCGCCGCAAGTCTCTAGCAGCCTCTTACTACTTCTATATAGCTTGGCATAAGCATTCTTCACAATCTTCACAGGCACACGAAGATACTCTATCCCCCCATGTTCTTCAAATGGATTAAAGAGACAAACAGTTTGTGGTATTACAGTTTCTTACCACGGCATGCAAGAAGGTTTCTTTTAAGCTGCGCGCCAGAATCGCGGCACCGCCCTCTTTTCTCCCGTCGCCATTTCCAGCTCCGTCCCACGGGACTCACTTCTCTTTCTCTCTGGCTCTGAAGGCGCCATGCTGAAGAGTGTTCTTGTTCGGCCTTTACGGTGGGGAAAGCCTCGCTCCCTTTGTGCTGCTGGCTGCGTGGTGTCTTCTTCAGTTCAGCACGAAGTGTGCTGGCTGCAGACAGGAGGCTCTGCCGGCTCCCGTTGACTCCGCCGGCTCCGCATGGAGAGGAGAGGGACCCGCCGGTCCCCAGAAGCCGCGCTGGATGGGTTTAGCTGTGAGCAGTCCATGGCTGGTTTTAGCTGCCTGTGGCTCTGAGGCTCTAGTTTAATCATTACTTTCTGGTGTTAGCCCTCCCTTTTTTTAACCCTATTTTACGTTTTTTTACTTTTTGAACTTCATATGTGTGTTTTCATTGAAGCCATTTCTCAAATGTGTGTTCAGCACTGGGCATCTCTGTCCCAGATTCTCTGATGTCCTTTGTCCTTTGATATCTTTTGTCCTTTCAACAGCTGTTTATGATCTTTATCATACACTGCTTCTTCTTGTGCAGATTTTCTTCATTTATTCTAATTTGCTTGGACTCACAAATTTCAAGATTAACTTTTTGAAATTTCTCCACCACTCTTTTCCTCAAATACTGAGATACCTCTATACATGAGGTACAAACTCCCAAACCAGTTCCTTTATCAATAGTCCTACCATTCAGCCGATTTTTGGTTTGACAGATTTTTCCAACTCTTTCTAGAAACTAGGCCATAATACAGACTAATATCTGACAAGTGAACGATCAGATGAGATTCTTCCAGGCACAGGTTCAAATATTGTCCATGGTTTCTTCACAGAAAAGGTTGATAATAATTATAAGTTTCCTTGGAAGGTCTATGCTGCTGATGGATTATAAGTCAGTTCTGTTTATTTTTTTAAAAGTCACTACAGCTATGTTTATATCTGAACAGAGGATAAAACATTTCAGAAAAAATGTGTCTGTGTTTATGATAATAGTTTTTAAGTGTACTGTTGTAAAATAACCTCAAGACAACCCTCTCAATTTCCTAGGATAAAACCTAGGAAGAAAATTTATGAGAGCAGAATGAACAGTTGATTAAAACAGTGTAGAAAAACAGTTTGAGGTAAGTGCTATTAAAAGAGCTTGCAAACTGTCTGATAAAATGTATGAAAAAAACTCACAGGGTGTCAGTCCAGCATTGTTTTGGACTGGGTCACTTTTACACAACGAATAAGAGATTTTTACCCTTTATATTCAAAGCCATTTCTTATAATTTTTACCTGTTTCACATTCTATTTTGGAAGAGATACCACTTGTTAAAAGTAAATATTTTGGGCTAGGCTGGGATAGTTTGTGTGGGATTTGTCTCACATAACTTCTCCTGTCTACAGCTCTAGACAGCTGTGTCCAGGTTCTTATTAACAGCAGTGGAAAGAAATTAAGTGATCATGCACTTGTAGGACATTACCCAATCAATGCAGTCTAGATATGTGATTTGAGATTAAGTCAGTTGTGTCACAGAAATTATTTTCTCTGGTGATTGTGAAGAGAGTATGCAAACAGCTTGATGCAGAAATATGTGCTAGCAGGTGAATCCCACCGCTCATGCATAGTTCAAAGTAAGATGTGAACAAAGAAGAACATCTTCCAAGAACTACTTTTTCTAATTTCAGAGAGAAATTTTTGTACTGATTCTTCTTTTTTTCAAGAAGGAAAATAACCTTCTGAACCCCGCTGCAGAATCCAATATACCTTATGTGTGCCAGGTCAATTCTTTAGGTCTTCCTTGACATTGTCCATCTCCTTTTAGGTGCTTCCAACCCATTAGTTCAGGATATCCACTGAATACACATGAAATCAGAGGAACTACATGCGTTTACAGGATGATCTGAGATGATATGGAATTGTGTTTAAATGTTTTCTTTAAATGGATCATGGCAGATAACATCTCCGTGTTGTGATTAAACTAGGTCATGGTGGGCAGTAGAAAATCATTGTTGGAGTTAGTGAAAAACTTGTTCTTTAGCCGTACTTGGGCTTTATTGCATTTAATTAATACCACACTCTTTGCAACTACCTTACATAAGAAAATGCTTTGAGTTGTAATATTTAGTGTAAGAGAACGTACCAGTCAAATTCAACCTAGACTGAAGTATTTATTTTTATTCTCATTAAATAGAGTCACAGATTATGATAAATCTTGCATTGCCCTTCAGAGATACATCATCTAGTGCTTGAGGCCAAGAAATTAGTACTTTCCATAATTAGTAAGGGAAATTAAATAATTGGGCTGTGGTTTATGAGAGTTCTTTCTCTAAGAGAAACCATCTAAGTCTCAGTCAAGTGGGTTAACGTGATTTATTTTTTTAGCACACAATTATCGCAATTTCATTTCACATAAATTCTACACATAATTTTTTTTCATTTCCTCTCAGCATAGCAACACAACCTTGGTTTTGTTAATACTTTATATTCATATTTTCTGCTTGAAAATGTACTTAATTTTTTGGTTAGCATGATTTCTGATTCAGTGTATTCTATGACATAGTTTTTCTGAACACAGTGTTTGTCTTCCAATAAATTGAATTAATCGGAATATTTCAATGGAATTTCACATGGTGAGAAGACATGACTTCACGTTTTGCTATCATGTCAAAATTTGGCATCTGAATTGTTTATGCTCACAAAATTTAAAAAGCTAAATCAGTTTAAAGGTATCTTCCTTGCTAAGCACAAAAATACTCTTGTGTGCTGGCATTTCTAATGCATGTATGTGGTAATTTAAGCCCAGCTGGCAACCAAGCCCCATGCAGCCATTCACCCACTCCCATACCAGCACGGTCAGGGAGAGAATGGGAAAGGGAGCAGCTAGAAAACTCACAGGTTGAGATAAAAATTGTTTAATAGGGAAAGCAAAAGCCACAAACACAAACAAAGCAAAACAAGGAATTAATTCACTGCTACCCATGGCAGTGTTCAGACATCTCCAGGAAAGCAGTGCCCCATCAGGTAAAATGGATAGTTGGGAAGACAAATGCCATCACTCCAAATGTCCCCCGCTTCTTCTTTCTTCCGCCACACGTTATATACTGACTATGATGCCACATGGTCTGAAATATCCCTCTGGGCAGTTTGTGCCACTTGTCCCAGCTGTGTCTCCCCACAACCTCCTATGCACCCCCAACTTCCTAGCCAGTGTGGCAGTACGAACAGCAGAAAAGGCCTTAGCTCTGTGTCAGCCCTGCTTAGCAATAACAGATATCTCTATATTATTAATTCTGTGTTCAGGACAAATCCAAAACACAGCCTCACACTAGCACTATGAAGACAATTAACTCTACCCCATCCAAAACCAGTACACATGGGGATGACTTTAACTTACAGCAAATCACTTATCTGGATGCACCTGCAAAAAAAATGTTATTATTACCATTTATTGGGTTTGACCAAACATCTAATTAGCCCAGCACACCTGTTTCTGTCAAAGCAGCTGTAGAATTTTACAGAAAAATAAATGAATATACACAGACAGTAGAAGATACATAATATTTATCTAATAGACCTTAGCCTGAACTCAAAGCTCTTATTCATGTGAATAAAGTCCCCTTGAAATCAGGGGATTAGCCTCCTGACAGTTTTGTTCTGTTCCACTTTTTAACAGAAATAGCATCATGAGCTTACCAAATGGATATTGATCCTCTAAACCCTCTTACAAAAAGCCCCAGTAGAGTTTCCTAAGAGAAGTTAGGATTTATGGAACAGCCAGGGTATAATTTCAGATAAACCTAAAATGTGCAAGTGTCTGTATAATTTGTTTCCTGACTCTGACAGAGGTGCAGTATTTTGTGGTGAGTTACTTAATGTGTCCTTCTGGATCCAGTTTGTAGGGGAAAAAATATTCTTCCATGCCATATTTAGAGTTTAAAAAACCAAACAAACAGCACAAAACCAAAACAGTCAGTTATCAGAGAAAAAATGTTAGTTGAAAGCTATATTAGTGTGATCTCTCTTGAATTTTGATGAAATACACTTTCCATCTTTCTAATGAGAAACTTGGAAACCATAGATATCATAAAATGATTGAGGCATTTAATGGCAAGGGTTCCAAAATATTCCTGGTGTTTAAAGGTAGCCATGACTCAGGATTTACATGCATCAGACTGCATCAAATAGCTAGGCCAGTTATTCTACACATACCTAATCTCTGAGCACATGAAGGGCTTAATATTGATGAAACAACAATCTAGCTTTTAAAAAATGCTTTCTGGTAAATATTTAGTTAGGAAAAGAACAAATATTCCTTCAGTAATCGCGACCCCTGAATAGCTTAACTGATACATTGTTCAAGGTAGGTGAGAGACGGAGGGAGTGGAAAGCGAAGGCGGAAGGCAAAAGGCAAAGGCAGGGGAGGAAAGGGGAAGGGGAAATGGGAAGGGGAAATGGGAAGGGAGAAGTGGGAAAGGGGAAATGGGAAGGGGGAAAGGGGAAGGGGGAAAGGGAAAGGGAACGGGAAAGGGAAAGGGAAAGGGAAAGGGAAAGGGAAAGGGAAAGGGAAAGGGAAAGGGAAGGAAATTATGCCACCTAGCTACAAGCTGCAGAGGGAAATTAATATTCAAAAGGTTAAGGTGTCTGTGAAACGTATGTAATGAGTAACACTCATAGTTTGTTACTATAGGTTCATTGCCTCTAACGCTGAGGACGGCACATGGATAATTTACGATTCCCATTGTCCCCTCTGCAGGGATTAATTCTGAATTATTTATGTACCTATATACGCACAGAACTGAAACATTTTAGTTAAAGTCAGCCACTCACTCACAGTCTTGAAATTATGCAGCCCTTGTTGCTAAAAATGATGTTAGCCTCTTGTGATTTAAGTCATAACATTTTATTTTCAGTCCCACTGAGAGAAAAGGCATAGAGAAAGAAAAGAAGATATATTTTCCTGCAGATATCTCTGAACGCAGTTTTTTAAAGATTTAAATATACAACAGTAATTTGTTGAGTCAAAACTATTGTTATAATGTGCATGTAAATAAAGGTTTATTTTATTCATGATTAGAGATAATATTTCTATTGCTCTGTTAGAATATTTTTTATAAGATGGCTATTTTTGAAAACAAAATCTTTGCATTTCAATAAAGGGAATCACATCTACTTATTAATTAATCAAAGAACGGAATTTCATTTTGGGAAATTGGTCTTGACTGTTAAGAATTCCCACCAAATCCTTGCCTTTAGTACAAATGAAACCTTCACTGCTGTTTCCATTTGAGCTTGAATGATTCCTTGCTGCTCTAAATGGTTCTTTTGTATGCACTGAAGTTTTTTAATCATGGAAAAATGCAGATATTAATCATTCCTTAATAAAATATTAGATTAGGGAGTGTCTTGAGATCTACACCAAGGACAGCATTTGGTGAAGCTCTAACCCAGTCAGCATGAACAGGACACAGGCATTTTATTTAAGTTAAATATCAATTTAGTATGTTACATCTGGTTTAACCAATTTTGCTTCATCTGAAGGAGGAGCATTTTTTTATTCAAATATGTTTTATTATGACATAATTTCAATGCAAAATTTCAAGTCTGTCATTATACAGATGTCACTATGCTAAGGGCAATTAATAAAAAGGGTAAGGGAAAATAAACCATTGCTTGAGCAGCCCCAGACCTTTGGGGTTTCATATGAACTGGCCATCTCTGCCTTCAGCAATTGTACCTATAATAACTGTTCAAGCAGACAGCACAGCCTGTAAGCAGAGTATTTAATACTGAGTGGATAAAGATGTAAAAGTATTTGACATGGAAAAGAGATAAAAAAAGGTATAAAAGATCAATCCTTCTTTTTCCCCCTTCTGTACAATTCAACAATTGTTAATGAATTAGGAGGAGGGGCATATTGATGTACTGCTTGACTGTAACACAAAGAAGTGTAGTTAGCAAAAAGCTGCAGTGGGTAATGAACAGTATTTTAACTCGGCAGTTTAACCTCCGTGTCTGTCAGCAATGACCTTTTACCAACCCCAATGAGAGCCTGATTTCTCACTTTTGCTACTCACTGCTGGATGAGTGAATGTAGAATTTGACAGCTAGAGGTTTTACATGAAAAGGGAAGGTACTTAAAAAGCATGTTTTGTGATGATAGGCTACATTTATTCACTGTTCATTACACTGGGTGCGCAGGAGCGTTTGTGGATTGATTGGGTGTGAGCAGCTTGTCTTCTGGGGCAGTGAGGAGACGTTATTGACCTGCATGGGAGTCGAGGTGGCCTCCAGATGACCCCCCTTTCACCTGGAATTGACCTTGAAAACAACCTAGGGTTCACCCTGCTTTGAATAAATAGAAAAGTGTCTTAACAGCATGCGGATTATTAGAATGGACATATTGCACATTTCTCCTTTTTCAACTTTTATAGAGGTGCATGTGTAGGGGGGTGGAGGGAGAGTGTTGCCTAGATTTCCAGATACAGCAGCTGCACAACTTGGTATTTGCACAGATTTATGGCAGGAGGCAACTAGACTTTCTCCTGCTTGATGCTAAATTTTGCCATTCATCATTATTGATTAGAGTCTACACTCTATGACAGAGCCCAAACCTGACTATGACAATTGCTATTTCAGTTGTTATGGGCCATAATGGGCTATAGGGATGATTTAAAAGAGCACAATAGCTATCTGTAATTACACATGAATAATCCATGAATTCTCTAGCACAGTGCTTATAATCAGACCCTAACAGCCAAGGCATAGATATTTGTACTTGTTTCCCCTTCAGCAACTAGACTAGAAGGCACCTCTACATGTAAACTCCACCACAATAGGCCAAAACCAATTGTTTCCTTCTGTGTCCAATCTTGACTTTTCTTCCTGTGCTTAAAATAAATCAGTTATAGCAGAGGGTAATGGCATATTGCATCATTGCCAAGAGTGCAGCCTCCTAATGAACTTGGCTGGGCACGGAGAGCTGCCTGGAGCTGCCTTCTCAGAAGCTGTTTCCTTTGGTTTTATTAGACACAAAAAGTTATTTTTTCAAGTTTCTAAACTCTGATGGTAGCTTGCTTCTATGACAACCCTTTTCTGTGTGAAAAGACAAGTAAGGTAAACATATACAGCAGCTAGCTCTGAAAGTTGGTCTTTGATTTTATGCTGGCTTATTTTACATTGAACATTTTCTGAACTGTTGCCCAACTTTTGCCTCTGTTTTGAAACATTAAGAGCACTGATCACAAAAGTGTATTTCCTGCAGGTCAGATGCAATCTTTCAGGGAACTGTATTGGCAATAACAGCTTGGACTGATGGCATCATGTAAGTGGCATCACATAAGACAGCCAAGTTGAACTGATTTTTCTAAGACAAGGCCGCTTTAATCTCAAATACATCATTCTGAGCTAAGTGAACAAAATCTAGGTGACTAACACTCTGCAAAACCTACAATCACCATTTTGCCCTATGTTTATGATGGCTATCCTGTTGCTGTCTGAGATTTCCATGTTGGTCCTAGCTAAGCAGAAAACACTTTTTGTGCTGATCAAAGAGCATTGTGTAATTTTATTTCCAGCAATAACTTTCTGGGTGCTCATGCCATTTTGGGCTCTGCAAACAGTGTTTCCTGCCTCATATAGGGCTGAAGAGGGTTTTTCATTGTCTCGGAGCAACTATTTTTTCTTCTAGTATTGAATCATAGTTTCAATGCTAAGACATTGTTAGGACATGCTTTCAAATGGCTTTCTTGCAAAATTGAAATGTAACTTATCCTAAAAAAACTTATTGCCAAATGAAATAAGAGCCTGCACAATATTCTTCTGAGTCATGCAAATTATTTTTCCAAATATTATTTTCTCCTAACTGATGACATTTGTCTGTACATCAAGTAAACACAAAGCAAGGATGTGTTTTCTTTAACAGCTGAGTCTGTACAGAAAACACACATATACACACACACAAAAGAGGTAACTTTTAAGTGGTATGACATTAGAAAGCCATGTAGTAGCATAGTCAGCTTCCATCTCATATTTTTTCCTACCTCTCTAAAAAAGAAAAGGCAGTTTTGCCCAGAGGAAGAAATAAAAGGGAATCCTCGTTAAAAGGTACATTAACAAAATAAAAGAACAGCTTTATTAGGGACATGTGCAGAAAGGGATGTTTGGGTAGCAAATGATAATTTACTTTTGAGGTATATTAAAAAGGTTTAATCTTACTGATCATGGGTTAAATTGGATGTTTTAATCAGTTAGTGAGTGCCAAAAATAATTATACCAGAGTGCTTAGTCTGCAGAATGTGTACACAAAGCATATAAATCCTTTCCTTCCCCAGGGATTTCTCAGAATAACACACAACTAGAAGACAAAAGCGATATCAAACTCATATAAATTAACATTGCAAATGATCTGAAATAAATACAATAAATAATGTGATTCTATCACTCTGAATAGGCTATACAGGGGAGAGTGTCCAACACAAATATGTTCATTAATCTCATATCCTCACTAAACTTTTTCAGGAAACTTTCCTGCCATTTACTTTTCACAGTTCAATTGAAGGTCATCTTATGAATAGCGAAAGTGGGTTAATATCTTAGTACAGAAATCTATCATCTTTTCTGAAATAAATGTTCAAAACTGAATTAATTTGACTTCTTTTTTCCTCTTGGGAAGAAAAGTATTTTTCAGTATTTAATACCCACTCTGAAATCTGGAACTATGCACCCTGATGGATCCTTTTCTTTAGTCCTGTTGCTTCTCATAGAAGTGCATAGAGATTTCATTTATACAGGATCTTTTTTCAATCTAGTATAGTACGTAGCTACTCTGTGTGTGTGTGTGTGAATTTATGTGCTCATAATTACTGAAGATTGGATGCAAATTTAAATGAGATAGCAGCTGTGTAGGTGAAATGATCTTTAATCTTTGCAGCCTTTGCAAAATAATTTTGGGCCTAAATTTTTCACATAACCTTTTTGCTTGCAAAATATAAAAACATGCCCATCACATATGCTACTGCATACGCTATATGAAGGCTTTTTTGGAAGCACCGAAGTTATAATTTATGAAATGTGAAAAATAGTTTTATGATTCAAGGGTTTAATTTTTTAATTTTTGAAGTTCCTATCTTCATCCTTTCAGTTAATTCTAACTGTTTTTTAAATAAAAAATCTCACAGGGTAAAGCCACCAACTGGGACTAACAGGTTGATTTTAAAATTATTCCTTGTAGTTTCACTTCCTCCAGACACAAAACTGGAAAGGAAAAATGATGCAAAAAAAGTGACCATTATGCTGAAATGGTGAGTTGGTCATTATAACATGATCTTGCCCTGCTTCTGGCATGGCTGAGTTTTTTCTCAGGCTTTTTATTTACAGTAAAAGGCCATATATAGGCTTTTTCACTACTCCCTTTTGTTTCTTAGAAGTTAACTCTGCTGAAGGCAACAGAATTAGGATTGCAAGGGAAATAAAGAGGACCCCTCCTTTATTCTGCTTCCATTTACATACCTCCACTATACCTGCATAAGTATCCTATATGAATGAAGCACTTATTAATAGCTTTTGGCAAGACAGGTGTTCAGTACCTAAAAAATAGAACCCATGAGCAGCACAAACTGTGGGCCACGATCCATGTATTAAACTAACACCAGCTCATGGAAGACCATTCTCAAACTCATTTGTTCACTTCAGATGCAAAATTCAAAAATAATAATAATTCCAAAATAACATTTGAAATTTGGATTACTGTTGTTTTCTTAATATCTTATACATACTATAACTATACACTATCTTTGACTGTCTCCCACATTTTAGGCATTTTCTACTATTGTACAGTAAAATTTTTAAAAAATTGAAAATAGGGTACAGAAACTTGTATTACAAGTTGCACCCAAAGGCCACCTAAAAGTTGCAGTTACCAAATAAAAAATGACTTTTGTACTGAAATTTTAAAATGGGTGATTTCTACATTCCACACTTATTGAAACGCCGGTATATAATTAGGTGAGCTAGAGACAGAATATTACCACTAAATGTAAGTGTTCAAATTTTTTCACTTAAAGTAACTATTTATTTGACAAAAATCTGCTCTTGAAACTTTGTTCACAAGTTCAGTAATTGCAGCAAAAAAGCATCATAGAAACACCTCAATTATCCATTTGAGTAAGACATCTGGTGTGAATTAAACACAAGTTTTACTAGTAGGATTCTAGGGGATAGTTCAAGTATTGGTGTAACGGGCTTTGAAATTTCTTTGAACTTGCAGATTCTACAATGATCTGATGAGATTATTGTTGATGAGTTATTATTGTTTATGTAAAATAAATTTCCTGCAATGTCCTACAGTCATAAAAATCCAACTCCTCCTCTCCTAGAGAAAAATGTAATAATTTTGTCCATTTTTGTCCATTAAAAATTGTTCAATACTGTCTTTAATGTTTGGTAAACTATAAAAATTACAAGACTATTTTAGGTTGGATATGCATAAAACCCAAATTGTTATCTGAGACTATCCATTGTTTCCTCAGCCAATTTTTAATTTTTGCCATTCTTAATTTCCCTAAGGATAAAGCAGAGGAAAAAAAAAAACAACCTACCAACATTTAAAATATGTTTATGAAAAAAGTTAGCATTTATTTCCTGGTTATTTTAGCCATACTATTGTTACCTATAAGCTCATCTTGCCTCTACAAGATCTCCACAAGAACTTTAAGTTTGCTTTTTTTAAAAACAGCTTTTTTTTTTTTTCATTTTGAGCTGGGGTTTTGTGAATGGAGGGCTGAGATTTCTTTGCTGGTATGTTTGGAGTCCAGAAAAATGGTCAAGAGACAAGAATTATTGTGGGGGGGAAAAGATAGAAAAGACACTTAAAATCAATGGACAAGTGAAAGGGGCAGAAACTCACCCAAAATCAAAAAAATTTTCAAAGCACAATGAGAAAAAAAAAGTCTTAAAATCTCTCTGATACACCCATATACTGAGTTACTTTAATTTTGTCTCTGTCACAACTTTCCTATTTGCATATAATCTTACGTTATCTTTGTCTCTCAGCAGATATTCTCTGCTGTATGGTATCTAAAATACATACTGCTTATGCAGTAACGTACAGGAGAGGAGGCAAAAACTGGGAGGCAAAAGTAAAGTATTGAGAGGATAAATTAAAAATTAGAAGATCCAAGAGCTGTTGTCCAGAGAAATGGTGGGAAATAGAGGAAAAAAGATAATAGAAAAAAAAATGGAAGTGAACTGGATACTGTAAAGTGATAAAAGGTACAGAAGCAAGACCAATGAAAAAGACAATCTGAAGTGTAGAAATATAGAAAATATCTGAAATTAATATGGTCAAAGGTTGGAAATAAATTAAGACCACAGTGACAAAAAATAAATTGTTTCTAAATATTTTATGCATTTTTAATACTTGCTTGAAAGTGGAAAGGAGCCCAAAACCAGAAATCTTGGTTGAGGAACAGCTTGAAAGAAAATGAATAATTACAGTATCTGTTTCTGTATTGATGTCTGTCTGCATGTTCCTAAGGCCAGTTTTAGTTTAAATGTGTTGGAGGTGGGAAATAACACTTTCCTCAATTCGGTCACAGGACTGGCTTTTTCCAAACTGATTACAGGTGGTTTGAGCCAAATCCTACTGAAAGAGGCAAGTGACCAATTCATAAGACCTAGAAATTCAACTTCCACAATTGCAGTTACACCAAGATATTTTTAAAAAGCATGACTGTGAATCTTCTGGATGTACACGAGAGAAGGAAGAAGAGTCAATTATAGTATATAAACATTTACACATTCTTTATACAGCTGAGCATCAAAGAAACACATTTTGATAAAAAAACCTAATTATTTAAGTCTCTTATGTCTTGCCAATCCCATATCCCATGTCAGTTACTTGCACCCAAAGCAGTATCTTGTTTCCAAGAATACAGAGTTGTCTTTGTTCTTTGCTGGGAATTTCTGCATTGGAGGGATTTCTGACAGAAGGTATGAGTTTCCTTCTTATTAACTTCGTAGACATAATTTCAGTAGGGAAAACTAACTCCTGGTATTCCATAGTGAGAGGGACCAATATATACGCCTCAACATATGTCACAAATGTGGTGAAGAAAATTCCTATTAAAAAAAACCTGCTGCCCTGTGCTCAGAGAAGGTTCACCTGGCAGCCAATAGGGCAGAGAAAACTTCCGTGAGAAGATTGTGAGCAGTTCCCCCCCAGCTCCCACACACACACTTCCTGGTGAAGGCTGAGTACCTGGATGAAGGCCAAAAATAGGCCCGCGAAGCTGAGCTGGGGGAGGAGTTTGCAAGCACATAAAAACAGCTAGCCGCAACATCACGAGGTTTGTTTTGTTTTGGGTCGCTTGGAAGGTCAGCTTGGCCCCTTCTGCCCCTGCCTTCGTGCCCTCTTCCCCGTGGTCCTGTTTCTCTACCTCTGCCTGCTCTACCCTGCTGTGCTAATCCCAGGAACAAGCTTGTCACCGTGAGGATCTCATGCTCCGCAGCAGCCACTGCCTGCATTCGGCATTTGACAGCAACTGCCATTGCCATTGTGTTTTTTGCCCGCCATCCGCAGCTCGTAGCCACCGTCCGCAGCCGCTGTCTGCACCCAGCTTCTAGCCACCGTGTGGAGCCATCGTCGGAGGCATGCTGCCACGGCCACTTGGAAATAGCGCCAGCCTCCCCCTGCAGCTGCGCAAACGCACCGCAGTTCGCAACACGCACGCCCCCTCTGCCAAACCAATGCTGACAAATAGCCGGGGTTTTGTGGTAACGCTGTCCCTGCCTTCTGTTTCTTTCCCCCTCTCTCTTTTCTCTCTCTCTCTGCTCCTTTTTCTGCTTCCCCCCCTCCCCTTCTTTTTTAATAAGAACATTGTGTTGGTTTTTTCGTTTTGTTTTATTTTATTTTATGTTATTTTATTTAAGTAAACGGTTCTCAGATATAATATTGTTGTGTTTGTGCTTGATTTTTCGTCAGAAAAATCTATCAAAAGAATCCTTCCCAGCTCCCCCTTTTATAGTGGAACAGGACACATAGTATGTTCAAAAAGTTAATTTACTTGCTAGTGTTTTTCTAACAACTCCACTGTTATCAAAGGTGGGTTTGTTGGAAAAAAAAAATCTCTCCTCTTGTGCCAGACCTTATCCTTTTGCTTGGCACAGTAGTGGTCTCACAAACCCAAGTGCTTGAAAGGAAAGAGGTAGGATCACAAATAAAATTTGTCCTCACTGCAGGTTAATAGAACCCTTTAAGTTGTTGTGTGGTTATACATAGTATCATGTCCTTGTGTGGTATAATTATGCATACTACTGTATTAGAAGTGTAGACAAATATTGTCAAAGATTTTCTGTGATGTGGTTGTCTTTTCCAGAGTAGAAGGAAACCTACTTTAAAAAGAGGTCTTAATCAAATAACTAAAATCCTTGTTTCAACATAATGTCTTATCCTTTATTCTCTCCCATTTTATTCAGTATTATTTCTTACATTTTTCAAAACAGAGTTTCTCACTCCCTCACTCTATATTATAGAGAGTCATAGCTCTTTTGTATGTAAGAGGAAATGATAGTCACTTGGCCTTATTTACATGTTGAGCACACACATCTGCATACATTCGATATTCTTATTCCACTCCTTTGTATCCTTTCTTGCAACCTTTTTTTTCAACAGTTTGTGAAGGTAAAACAAACTGTACTTGATTTTCAAGCTGTTCTCATTATTGGACTTATGCTTTTATTTTAATTATGGCATTCATAATATTCCTATGGATTCTTAATGTCATGGATAAGTAGCCTTTCCACAACCTTATAAAATCCTTGAATGAAAGCCTCTTTAAAGCAAGATTCTTGCAAAGGGTGTATTTCTATCATGTTGCATTTGTGCTGAACTGATAAGCAGATGGTCTGCAACAGCTTGTACTTTTCAACTTTTATAGTAAATCATTTTATTTCTGCATATAATGGCTTGTAATATAAACTAGAAACCCAAATATAGAGCTTTTCAGGAGCAGGGATGTGTTAAGTAGAATGAAATATAATCTTTTAGTCAATTGCAGATAGAAATGTACTTTCTGCCCATAGCATTTTGAGTACTCATTTCTTTTAGCAGTTCAGATGTACAAGTAGTATATTCTTCAAAATCTATTTCCCACCCTGTTTTCTTTGGTCCTCCTAATATTTATGCAATTCCCGGTGTTGGTCTAAAGATGGGAAAAATCAATTCATCTTGACATGAATGTTGAGTTGATGATCATCTAAGTCACCACAATGCTTCAGCCCACTCTCTTTTCTTTAGGAGATAAATAATTGGAAGAATAGGCTTGGTCTCCTGGTTTAAAGGACAGGTATCTGCCAAGGAAGGTGGAAAGGTCCCTTGGAATGGAAAATACAACCCCCTTCCCTCCAAATTATTATAACTTTGAAGTTAAGGGGCTTTCAGGCAAAGAGATGGGACAAGGAATAACAGTTCTTTACTAGTAGGTATGTGTATAACAAGGCAAACAAGCAATAACAACGGCAGCAACAACAAACAGAACCAAAACGCAGTAGCAGCCTTCTCTCGGCTGTCAGGCACCTTCCCCTTCGGTGCAGTTCCGCTCGCAGCCGGCAGGGGCGCTGGTGGCTCCGGGTGGGGCAGGGCAGGCGCGATGATTCCCCCGCGCCTGCAGGGGGCGCTGTGGCGCGAGTTCATCTGCATCTCCACGTGGTAATGGCAGAGCAGCCGGCGGGAGAGATGGAAAAGGGGCTTGCTTTACAAACCCCCAGGGGCAGCTGATCCCGGTGCCCCTCCGGGTGGCGAGGTGAACTGTAGCAGGAACCCTCAGAGCGGGAGATGGAACGGCAGGGGCAAGCACACCCTGCAGTGGCAAAGTGTAGCAAAAACTCCGAAGCCATAGCAGGA
The DNA here is from genome assembly GCF_965178545.1 of Coloeus monedula. Taxonomy (NCBI): domain Eukaryota; kingdom Metazoa; phylum Chordata; class Aves; order Passeriformes; family Corvidae; genus Coloeus; species Coloeus monedula. The sequence continues at coordinate 21,859,464 of NC_138822.1, read as the reverse complement.
GCTGCGCGGGTTGGGCGGACACAGGGTGTCCAGTTAAAGTGTAGCAAAAAACCCGAAGCAGTAACAGAAAACAGCGGGGTTGTGCAGCAGAAGCCGGGCTTCTGCAAGCAGCCAGGAGACACTCCCTCTGGAGAGGCCTGGGGCTTGGGGCTCGGTGTCCTGCGTTTTCCCCCTGAGGCGCCCGAGCAGATGGTGAGGGTCCTTCCAGGGAGGTCTGGTGTTGATAAGGTCTCAGTTCAACAGTCGCTCTTACAAGGAAAGCCTCACTCATGGTAGGAGAAGCAGTAAAGGATGGAATTTCGCAGTGGCAGTGAATTCTCACATCAACAGCTGCACTGTCTCACCTCCAGCCCCAAAAGTGAGAGAGAGTAAGGAGCTGAGCCCAGCCCCTCACCCCCCAGCCAAAATCTTGAAGTATCTCTGCCGTCCCTAAGAGAAAGCCCCCCCCACCTCAGACCCAGTAGCAAACCGCACCCTTTCCCCTCCTCCTTGGCTACATCTTTTATCTGTCTTAAGTATCCATTATTCCCATCTCTGCAGCAACAAATGGGAGAAAACTCCTGAGCAAAAAGAAAGAAAACAAAAAGAAAAATCGTAATCTCCAACACTTGGGCAAGACGTGAAGGATCTCAGTGCAAAGAATTCCTTCAGAACAACATAAATTGGAGCATAAATTCAACCTCCTAGATGATAATAATCACATACCATCTCAGAGTTCAGCAGTTTTTTTCTGGGTGATCGAGGTAAGATCATCAACCACTGGTTCTTTATCAAATGGAAGGGGTCAAGCAACAGTAGCAGCTGGCACAGTGAAGTGTTTCTTTCAGCTTCTTTGCTGAACAAGGAAGAAGCATGCTAGATAGATAGGAATTTGCAAGTTAATTATGTAAAATCACAGATTTATTACATGAATTGACTATGGGCTGTTCAAAGTGAGTTTGAAATTAGGCTTTATTTACTCCTTTTTTACATGGTAATATGTAAGAAAAAAAGGGTATGTCTGGTAGGTTCACTCTGGAAGCAATTGTCATCTAGATAATGCCGTTACATCTCCTAAAGGGAGAAAGGTAAATAGACAAGTTAGGGAGAGTGTTGCATATGTTTAAATTAAGTTATTATATTGCAATAACAGTTGCAGACTTTATTGATGCTTTGGTTTTGACCTTCAGTGTTCTCTCTTTGTTGCTTGGGATAGGAGAAGTCTGTGGCATAGCTAGGAACAAAAAAAAAAAAGTCTGTTTCTCAGAGTCTGTCTGTGAAAAATCTTGGTTTCTAGGTTTTCAGTGAGGGAGAATTAGAACAAATGGAAAATAAACAACCTCCCTGAAGGCCCCCCTTCTAAAGCCTGAGCTCACTTATAAAGTGTTGACAGTTCCCTATACAAAAAACATCAGAAGTGCCAGATTTCTGAAGTGTTGGGAAATTGCAAGATTAGGTGATATGCCTAAGGAAACTGAAGGAAACAAAACAAAGTAATCACTGCGGGGTTTCTTAAAAATATGGGGTTTTTTGTTAGTGGGTCTTCAATACAGATGCAGAAAATACATAGTTTATCCAATTGATTTCTTCGTTTCCAGTCATCTTTGATTGTTTCATAGCTTTTAAGTGATGCTGGTGTAGAAATATCAGGCATTGTTGTGAATTAGACAGAGGGTGTATGTTTTGGGAAAGACTACTTTGGATTTAAATTTTTATTTTAAAATAATCTCATAGGTATCTGGTGCTGTTTTACAAGTAACTGTAACCAAGAATAAACATGGGATTTTAGCAGTGCTAGTAATTGGTACTTTACAAGTGATAATAGATGTTAAATGTGGATTTCTAAGACTGATGCTAAAAAAGTTTTGAGTGAATCATCTATATATTTTCTGGACTATATTATAGAAATGTTAGCAAGCCATGGCATATACTTAAAAGGCAGTTTCACTCAAGTGGTGAATACTGCTGGAATGACTTTTTTTAATGATATCTCTTCAAATCTTATCCTACATATTCCTACCAACACCTTAGCAACAGCACCTCAATGCATTTTCTATTTTCAATACAAACACAAGTGTGTGATGTTTGCCAAAGGCAAGACATTGAGTGTTGAACTAAGCAGTAAAAGACACTGCTGTGATGGGATAAGGGGCAGATTTTAACTGTGCATTGAAAGTGGGCCTCTTAAAGGTGAAATCTTCTAACAAAAATATAACAAGTTAATGCAATGCAGAGTCATAATGAAGAACTTCAATGATTTGTAACAACTTTGTAGATGATCAGTTGAGAGAAGACAACATTACTTTGGGAAGCTGCAGGTACGGTAGTACTGATCATACGAAGAAAATTACGGTCTGTTTAATGCAAGCATGGAGCAAACACTACTCCCAAGTAATTCCAAAAAATAAAGCTGCTGTGTTTGATTCCTCTGCATAGCTAATTACTGAAGACATCATCACAGCTCTGTGCTGTGAAGTCATTCTTCAGAGGGACTGCAGAAAACCTGAAGTTCCAGCCAGCACTGACTCCTGCTAGGCAACCAACCGGCAGAGAGTGGACAGCCCTTTCCTGGCCTTGTTCCACTCATGCAAGGTTTGGGAAGTGCACACCAACTCTTGGCACAGGTAGTGGCTTGGTCTTGCTTAGATCTGCAAGTAAATGGAGGGCTGGAGTTGGAGAGAGGCTGTGTTCTCTTTTTCTCTCCGCTGAATCATTCTCTGTATGGCAGGGATTTGGCTTCTCTGCAGAGTAGACGTTTCTCACCTTTCTGCACCTTTCCCAGTAGCTTTCACTCCTTCTTAGAGTTTTGTTGGTTTTGGGTTGGTTTTTTTGGCCTTTTTGGTTGGCTGGTTGTCAGGTTGGTTGGTTGGGGTCATTCCCTCACAATCAGGCTAATTTGGCTGGGCTTACTGATTTTAAAATAGGTCTCAAGGAGGGCTTCTAATACTTCTTGAATATACATCTGTCCTTGTTTTGAAGCAGTTTCTTTGACCAAGATCTCGTCAGATTTCTGAGTGTCTCTTTGCTATGCTTCTACCTGCTCACCAGGTTTGGAGAGGGGAAAGCAATCTTGCTGCCCTGCCATGAGACATGTCCTGCATCAGTTTATGAGCTGTTGTCCTCTTAATGAAGCCATTACTGTTGGAGTTAAACAGACTAGTTTTCACTGAAGTCTTGTTGTTATGTTTTACCCATAAGCAGTGGGCTAGATGACTCGTTCCACAACATCTGGCTGTACTCAATTGTAGTAAAATACAATAATCTTTCTGCCTTATTATCTTGAGTATCTTTCCTTTTTCATTGTGCCACTCTATTTGACACAGAGTACTCTGAGCCATCTCTCATACAGACAAAATTTGAACAATCTCTTATATAAACAGAATTCCAGTGCTTTGAATTTAATTTTACAACATATCAGAAATCTTTTTCTTCACAAGGATAATTTTAAGAGGGTTGCTATAATCTGCCAAAGAGTTTCCAATTTGCACTGGTGTTGCACTTCAAGGGTCAGAACTTACAGCACAACCACTGTTTTGAAATCACATTGGCAATACATCTCTTTACATAAGGCATTAGAAGGATATTTCTGTTTCTTTGCTTTGAATGATTTGATAGCAAGATACCTTTCAAGAATGTGACACTTTTGCACAGAAGCAATGTGCAAAATGCCCCACAATGCTTGAAGTATCAAAGCAGGCCAGTAATGGAGAACTCAAAGCTGCCTCTTTTCTCTTCGCCTCTGGCTAGCCCTCAACTATGTTACTATTGACTATTAGTTCTTCATCTTTTTGGGTTTCTTATACGAGTTTCTGAATTTCCTAGAAAAATGGAAAAAAAATCTGTAACATGCACTTACACTCTGTATCATGATCCACATTATTTTCTACTATGGTAAATATGACAAGTAGTTTTACTGCCATCTTTCAACACATGGCTTAAATTAAAATAATATTTCCATTGTCCTAATATGTATGTTTGTTTTTTAATGGTTGGTCTAGTCACATATTTTGAGGAATGTTTTCTAAAGTTCCGTAGTCAGCAATGGAGGTATTTTAAATTAGTTACTTCAGATGCTCTGATAAAAGCTTTTATGCTGAAACATATACATATTTTCTACGTCAGTCTTCTTTGTTTCACCACATGCAGAGCACTAAATAAAAGCAAACTACTTGTTCCATCCCAGCAAATGAATTTTTCCCACAGGAAAAGGAACATTCAAAGATGTATTTGGGGTATATTACAGCGTATGGGAAGGAATCTCTGGTTTGTGATGACCCAGGTAAAGCAAAAGCATCTTCAAGTCTTTTGCTTTAAACTCCATCATAGACAGGTTCCTTTAAATTCCACCTTTCTTTCATATAATTCATATGTCAAACATTAGTGATTCTTTAAATTAACAAGATTAGCTACAGATATGGATTATATTGACATGGTAAAAATGTTTATGAAGATTTTATGGGAAGAAGAGATCCCCAAAGAAATACTTTCCCAGGCTCCTTTAGTTTCCAAGTTGACTGGGAGAAGATTTCAGAGTGAGTCATTACTCTGAAATAAACTGGCTAAGTATCTTGTACTAAAACCATAAAAAATACATCCTTTGAGGAAGTCTGATTATCATTTCAATTTTGAGCATACTTACTCAGACTTCTTTGTTGTTTTAGTACGTCATACTCCTCTTTCCTTCACTGAAATTACTATGAACATACAACAGAAGAATTTTCTGCAAAATTTTCTGCTGAATACTTCTCAGTGCTGGACACTATATATTTCATAAAATATTTGCCATAACACAGAGTTTCTCTGGTTTTCCTGCAGATGCTAAGTGAGTTAAAAAACATGACTGAAAATAGGGTCATCAGTAATTTTTGAAGTAAGTACCCCAGAGCCTCACACAGACTTCTCAGGACATCTTTTTTCTTCCCTTATTAATTATCCTCTGGTTTGCCCTCTTTATAAACTTTAAGTCTGCTTTAAATTTATTCTGAAGTCCCTGGACTAGGTTTAAAGATTTGATTTAGTTTTAAGAGTGTCTATCCTCATTTTGTTTTCTGTTTCTTCAGATTCCCCATTCTGTGGCGCAGCTACATGTTTTTTAATATTTGGCTATTTATTTATCAAGATTTCTTCTAGTCAAAAAGATAATTTACAAGGAAATATTGCAGAAAGAATGGAAGTAAAGTGAAAAGAACTGTGAAAGGGAAGACCAACCCTTTTTAAAAAATGTAATACCAAAATTATCCCAACTCTTCCCATTTTGTTCAAGCAGTTTTCTCTGCAAGAAGTGTTTAGTCCCCTCTTCAATATTTACTTCTTAATCTTCTCATTTTCAGAACAGCTTGCAGAAATTATGAAATTAATGAAATTGAAAGTTGTGAGCCAACCCTCCACCTACTTAGGGCACTGTCTGACATCAATCAAAAAACAGTAATAAACTTGGCAGCTTTCTTCCATCATTCAAGTTCCAAAAAGAGGGTACTACAAGACCATTTTTAACATAATTTTTAATTAATTACCAATTTTTTTAAAGAATTAGTGTAATTTTGTTGTTCCCTTTGTTGCTCCTACATGTTTGCTAAAACAAAAAAAAAATTAGTAAGTAATATACACCCTTGCCATTCAAGTGATGTTCCTTCAGTACTCTGCAGGACAGATTTCCTACTGAACTCGTAGTCTTCAAGTTATTCTGAGCCTATAAATAAGCGGGTTTGACTAAAAGCAACTACTTCTGCAGAGAGAGGAATATTTAATAGAAGCATAAACCTCATTCAGGTTATACAGAAACCCCACAACAGCAGTAATTTTTAAAAATTTTAATGGTATGTATCAGAGAAAAAGCAGAGCTAGGGAATGAGACCAAGATCAATGGAATCAGTAAAGGCCTTTGGTCCATTTTGGTTCAGGCCATTGGCACTACAAAGAAAGCTCTGCTTGTGATTCAAAACCATGTTTGCTAGCATTTTCTAAAGACAGATAATTATTCCCCTTGCTCTGAGTTTTTAATCCCATTTTTTTCATTTTTCTCTGTACTTGAAGGTATTTCCCTCTGTGTTTCATGATGCTGTTTTGAAAATATGCCACTTATGAAGAAATAGAAGCTGGAGTTCAGGCCTGACACTGTTCCTCCTCAAGAATTCTTTTACAACACTTCTTCAAACACTGAGTAGCTTTCTGCACTGTTGCCATTTCGTATGTTAATGCACATATAAGCGCCTTACTTGAAGGGTAAGTACGGCATATTTTATTTTATAGCCATCCACATCTTTCTGTGGGTTTTAGCATTTCCGTAAGGTAAATTTTGAACCAATCCTGCAGGGGAGTCATCACGGTGTTAGTGTGATCACCTTTCTAACTAAAAAGCCTCATATTCCTGTAGGTGTTAAACCCAGTTTGGAGCACTGACAAAATCATAAAGCTCTGGGCGACCTTGCAACCTCATTTTGTGGGACAAGACTCTCTGGGAGAAGGTCCCAATGCACACACGTTGCACATTAACAAATACAAGGCAAAGTTGAAAAATGTTGAGATGGAACTTTTTAAAAGGCAGAAAACCTCTTACTGTATCTGTGGTTTTGTGTTCTTGAAAGAATAGTGAACAAACCACACCCAGACTTCTTTGATATCACCTACTCCAGCTAAATCTCAGCTACTCCAAGGACTGTTCTGCCCTGTTATGCAGTTCCCTGTTGCCCTGTTCAGCAAAGAACCATATTACAGGTGAGAGAACACTGAAGAGCTCCAAAGTTATGAGCTACTGTGTTTGATTATTCCTCATAGTTTTCTTTGTAATCTGCTTTTTTCCTCTGGGTTTATTTTCCCGCAGAACTTTTCCAAGAAAATTATTATCCACATTTTTTTGGAGAGATTTTTATTTTTGTCAAGCAAACTTGCTCTCAAAGATTCTTGAAAAAAAACCCAAACTATGCTAACAGACAGAGCCAGTGCGCAATTTTTATAGACATGTGTTGTCTTTAATCAGTGCTTTTACATTCATCAGAAATAAAAATCTGTTTACGATGTTGGGGGAATTAAGCTCTGAAGAGATTGTTTTAGTTCTCTTTATTTATGATGATTTGTTAGCTCTTGACTGCAGAAATAATTTTGTTGTTTACATTAATCTATGGTGGCAGTATTAACTTCACATCATACATAAATATAATTATTGATCATTACCAGCTGTAATTCAGTGTTAGAATTAAAGATTTACATAATTGTGCTATTACGTGTAAACTTGAACTTCATATCTGGGGTCACAAATAACTGGAGGCAGTAGAAACAGAAAATTCTGATTATATGTCATTCATATTTTAATACATGCTGTTGCAATTTTGATCAGTGTTAATGTAAATATTTTTATGTACTCTACAGCAATGAGATGCTAATGGGTAGAAATTACAGCAATATTGATCTAGCTAATAAAATGGAATGCATTAGGAAGAGAGGATATTTATTATCTCCTCCAAAAACTACTATATATCATCTGCCCAAGGAAAATTTCTTCCATCAAAGATTGAGATGGCATTCTGGAAATGGTGTAAAGCTCTTCTCAAAAATCAATCACAGGCAATCTTGTTTTTTCTGCCTGCAGCTTTTTCACTGATAAAGCTTCACAGAGAGAAACAAGCTATATAAAGGGACTCACTTCTGTAATACATTCTCTTCTCCTCATGTAATCTGCACATAAAAAGATACTCCAGAAAGAACAGTCGGTACAGTTGGCCTTCTCCAAAAACTGCTCTATAGGCATTAAGGGAATGTACATGCACATCCCTGTCTTACTGATTGCCTCAAGCAAAAACCTGTGAACTTGGTGTTGCTCTTGGGCACAGTGTGGTGAGAGGTCTTGCAAGACACAGGCCTGCACCAGCTCTTCATCTGGACTTGTCAGACATAGCCAACATAAAACCACCCACTGAAAGCAGCTGGACTGCTACATATTACAGGAAGAATTATCTAGATAAGAAGAAAAGATGGCTTAAAATAAGGATTTTTGTAGGATTTGACATCATACACAGCTTCCCAAAATTCATCCTTCGTGAAACAAACCACATACAAGAATTTTAATATTTCAGGCAACTGGAACAAGCTCTGTTCATCCACAGGGAATTTTTAACTTACCATTTCCTGTGCTTGTGCAACACAATAGCTCAAAGTGAAAGGTCACACAAAACTTAAACCATAGAAAAGCAGCATTAAACTTTAAAATTCAGCTAAATTGAAATTAGTGAGAAGAGAAAACTGAAAATGAAAAATAATTTATATAAAATATTTTTATACAAAGATTATTTTAATTCACAAACTGAATAAAGGATGCCTAATTGTTTCATGTTAGGTCTAGCACTCTTCATCCAGCAGAATGATGGACAGTAGAAGAGGAAACATTTTCCATAATTTTTCTTTTTTTTTCTATAAAATATATGAATCCACTAAATGTGCTAATATTACTAAACTTTAAAAAATATACTTTCACAACATAGACAGTATTTTTCTCCCTTTTTAAAATTTCTGTAACTGCTTTTGTCATTCTAAAATTTAAAGAGAAGCATTAAAATATCTTTTAAAATGTCATTTTGTATTTTCCAGCATGAAAAGAGGTAGCAAAACTTAAAAGAAAAACCTTCAAGATGTAAGAATTTTAAATATTACTTCACTCACATGAATTCCATGATTTCTGAATCAGAAGTTTAGAGAATTGTTTTGAGTATTATTTTGAAGCTTCTTTTTTTTTGTTCATTTTTCATCTGATTATTATTCTACAATTGATTTAATAATGCCACCTGGTAGCAGGAAAACTGAGAATTGATAATGCTGGAAAATTTCCTTTATTTCTTTGAGTGAATTACAAATTATAAAAGAAAAAAAGTTGTTTAGTCATCTGGTTTAGGCTAGATGGTCATAACATTCATCCCAACATGGATGCATTTGGTTGGATCACACTGCAGTTATATCCTGGAGATTACGAAACTGCTGCCTACGAAAATGCAGTCTACACGCAGTTATGACTACCTTTAACCACGGACTGCAGAAAAATTAATGCCAAGTGTGGCAACAGGTTTTGTACAGGAATCTGGCTGAGAAAATTTTACCAACTACTGCAGCTTGAGATATGAAAACTAAGTGAACTGCAACAAACTTGTAGGCATACCTGTTGCTAGTACAAAACATAGAAAGTTTTAAGGCATCCTGCATTTGAGAGAACAGCAGAGTTTTCTTGCAAAACTGCAGCAGTGCTCTGAACTGTCAGACACTTTGACTTCAGCAGACAATGCAGCACATAATTTGGAACTTAAACAAGTAAATTAAAACCACATTGCTTTTGTTTTCCCCAATCTCTTTTGTTTTCTCCTCATTCGTTTTGCCTCCCAGTTCAATCTGATGGAAATGACTTTAATCACAGGAGGCTGGATCATCAGCTGTGCTGGATTTGTGTTTGGTACATCTGGAGATAATGAGTTTGCAAAAGAGGCTTTCATTTCTTTCAGCTCACCATTACTCCACCCTGAGTGAGCCCAGGTCTGAGTCATTAAATTAATGTCAGAGCTCAGAATCTACAGGCTAGCCACAACTCTGAGTTTTGTAGCCTTAGCATACTCCTGGGAAAGTACGTTCTGCTCAGGGTTGTGTGTTGGGGTATGACTCAGGACCCTTGGTAGTTTGATCTCAGCCCAACTGTGGGTCATGAATTTGCATGAAAACGCTTCACTAGGTTTGTCCGTTTTTGTAGGTCCCACCAGCTAGACTTTTGACCAACTCCTACATACTTTAGTGAGCAGAAACTTTTGCCAGTGAAAGGACAAGTTTCCAACTAGAATGAATAATGAAAATACGGGCAGACAATTTATGCGATATGTCTTTGCATAGAACCCTGTTTCCTGGTTCTGGCCAGGACAGGGTTAATTTGTGCAATAGCAAGAAGGGGCCATGTCTGGGACCCAGGGTTATTACCTCAGAGGGGCTGGGGGAAGGAACTCTTCTGGGAAGAAGGGGTTTGGTCTGGGTCAGTGTAGCGTGGTGGAAGGAGCAGTTGGGTGGTGTTTCTGTGTGAATCATTCACCTCTTTCTTGTACCCTCTGTCATTAGTGAAGTTGTTGTACTGTTTGTTTCCTTATCTCATTGCTCTTTCCAGTACATTGCTCTTATCTCAACCCATGATCCTTGCCTTCTGAGACTCCAACTCTTCTCTCCAGCCTGAAGCAGGGCAGAGGCAGGGGGAGCCTGGGAGCAAGCAAGCAGTGCATGGATTCAGTGGGAGCGCTAAATTGGAGAATACCATTCTTAAGCATTCCTAACAAGGACACAATGTTATATGACACTTGGGGACTTTGTTTAGTGGTGAGTATGGTGGTGCTGGGTTAACAGTTGGACTTGATGATATTAGGTCTTTTGCAAACTTAACAATTCTGTTATTCCCTTTAAAATAATTGTATCTGTTTAAAATAGTGACTAATGTACCAAAGAATCCAATCTACTTGTTCAGAAGCAATGTCCTTGAAAATGTAGCTACTTTAAAAAGAAAAATCAAAGCTTTTCCAAAGCAGGTTCCCTCCTTGTTTTTTCGAAAACCAAATTTTTATAGGTACTGTTAAGGTTTAATTGAAGACAATTTTAAACAAAATTACAATATTGAATGGAAAATATTTCCTGGTTTGGTCTTCTTATACATGAAGAAAGAATGGTCAATCTGAAAGAGAGAAGGAAAAAATACTCCCTTCCCTTTTTCCAGAGCAAAGGGAACAATACCTCACAAGTGGTTTTGTGGGGTATTTTCAACCATGTTTTTGGTGTGGCTTTATGCCTAGTTTTTTTCCCTAAGATGTATGAAAATGTGTAAGAAAAGTGAAAAATGCTCAATTTGTGATGCCTTTCAATCACTGGTTGTCCTTTTGCATATAAGAACGAGCAGGTATTCATGAGGGATTCTAATATCGTCTGCTGTCAGGTGACACACTGGTGTTCTCTGTCTCCCCACAACCTGCTTCAAAGACTGATCTCTTGCTCCCTGGGGACCTTCTACTCTCTTCTCTTGCTCCATCTCTTCCTCTCCCTCACCTCATCTTTCTACATGTGGTTTTTGTATATCCTCCATATTTGTAGGGAAAATGCAGCAATAATTTACCTGTAGTCTCTTTTTACTTTCCGAGGTGCTATGCCCAACTGTTTTGTTCAGTTTTTTCCCAGGCAAGAAGGAAGATTAAGGGGATGACATTTATTAAGACATTTGAGATTCTGGCTTTGGGCCTTTCTCTGGGTCATTTTGTGTAGCTATATATAATATGATTCAGAAACACCAGTTTCAGAGCCAGCACAGTGAAGAGAAGTTTCACAAAAATTAAAAATAATTGGATATAAAACCAAAATTAGAGTAGGGAAAAGAAACAAAAATAGCAAGATGGAGAAACTGTATAATATCTCACTATATTAAAAAAAAAGTCAAAGTGGATATTTCCTTTCTGTCTTTTCCTGTAGAGTTTTTCCAGACTTTACACCTCTTTGTGAAGCAATAGGTTCTGACTCAAACTTATGGACAGGCTTGAGATTCTGTCTTGAGAGAGAGATCAAAGCAGTGATCAGAAAAAGAACAGAGGATAATCACAGCATGGTGGTAAACTACCCATGCATGGGCCTTTCATAAACAGATGCTACCAGCAGGCCTGAAGGCCCACCTAGGATTGGACTAAGCCTGATGGTGCCTACATCCTTGTTTTGTGTGTCTCTTCAGCCCAGTGCTGTTTCAGGATCCTCTAGTCAGCTAGGTAATGAAATAAATTTATTCTTTGGACTTCAGCCGTGGATTTTTTGTCGCCTGTGGTCACCTGCTGATTCACACAATGCTTAAGGACAAGAAAAGTACAGAACAAGAAAGAATTTTCAGTAGGATGGGTAGATAGTCCATACTCTGCACAAAGACTGGAGAGGTCTGTCTTTCTCCTGTTTAGACACCTATCACTGTTGTCTTTGAGTGTCTCCGTAACAACTGGTGGTTTTCATCCACTTCAGAGTTCTTTGTTTTATCATCCCTGCAGGCCCTCAAGGATACAAATTGTAACTACATCCCTGTTAAGACAGTCCACACAGTAACACTCTACGGGATAAGCAATAAACTGGAAAGGAATGACATGTGAATCACAACATTAAATCTTAGTGAATGAAGCTATACTTAAATTACTGTACAATTTTTAGTCCACCAGTGGGCTACTCTGCCCCTCTTGGAATTATCTACAAGTCAGTATTAAGCAAATAACTGAAAATCAAATGGATGGAATATATAAAAAGCACAAATATTGCAAATATTCTAAAGCCATTGCAAAATGTAAACTTACAGTGAACTGGGTCATCTGCTTGCCAGTTGCCTATGGTGTCTCAGATCTATGACTTTTAGATAATTTATCTGGGATAACTTCAAAAGTACAATGCAATAGTTATTTCCGACACCTAGTTCAGTGAATATATATGAATTTCTGCATAGTTGCATGCAATAGATTGACAAGTTTTTACTTTGGAAAAATTTTTAATAAACTCCAATGCAGCTAGGATAATGAAAATGCACAAGGAGAGTCTTATTTGGGTATGAACTGATTGTATGATGTAGCTTGAGCCCTCTCAGACAACGCAAATTAAAACCTTCAAGAGCAAATTTTCCACCAAAATAAGAGTCTAAACATGGGTTTATGTTATAAATGTATTTGCTTAAATTCTTACTTGAGAGAGCTTTCCTGTGTAGACAAGACTTTTGTGAAAAAGTTTTAAATTTAAATCTTCTGTCCTATTTCATAAAGTACAGTCTTTTCCTTTATCAAAGACAGTGTAGTAAGGCAAATTATTATTCCAAGTCTTCTGTTTTATGTACAGTTTCAGAGTTATTAGGACAACAAGTTGACTGCTCTTCCTTTTAGCCAATTGAGTAATACAACAAAGCAGACAGCATTAAAGTCTTTCAGTGATTTTCTAAAAACAAAGTAAGACAAATGAAAAATGAATGATGAAAACAGCCAGCAAAGTCCCTATCTCAAGGGTCTTGAGTCTTAGATTGAGATAGAAAAGTAGAAACAGATTTGATGGAATGGTTACACAATGGCTTTTGTGGAGTAAAATTATTAAACAGGAAATTGCATCTCTCTATGTTCTTTTCACATCATATCTGGGTCTGAGATGAGGATTGCTCTTTAAGATGGGAGCAAAATCTCTTAAACAGTTTATGTAGAGTCTTGGTGATGTAAATATGTTCCATGTGTGTTCAAGTGTCTTCTTTGGGAATCATTCACACCATGATTCACAATGCCATCGACTCCAGAATTGACTGTTCACATTCCTCTTGTAAATTGAGATAGTGGATCTAAATGGGGATGAATGGGACATATCCATATACCAACTCTTGATTATTTCTGCATTAATGTAAAATGCACAAAGTTCTATTCTTATGTGTGAGCACTTCACTTTTCAGCAGATAGCACTATACAGTACATCCTACTGTGCTTTGCACTTTGCTTAAAATACCCTTTTGCCAACTTGACTTGGAAAACATGTTAAGTGTGACACAGAAAATCTTTGGATGATCTGCAAAAACAGGAAACATTCTGACCACATTAAGGAAGAATAGCACAAGTTTCCCATCTCACCAGAGGCAGGAAATTCCAATCCATAAAAAGTGTTTATTCTGCCATAAAAATATACTTCACAAATTTTTAGTGCTCTGACTCTTTACAGAAACTGTTGGCTAGAGTTGGACACAAGTAGGCAAGCATCACTTTTTTAATTCGCTGCATGCTTACTTGAAATATGTTTACTCTTTTAGCCTTCTAACAAGATACTGTCACTTACAACCATCCATGAGTACTGGGGACTGGGATTTTGGAGCCTAGCAAACATCCACCTGGAGGGAGATTGTCAAACTGCATTTCCCAGGCAGAGCTGAGATCTTGGTTTGTGCTGCAGTTGAATTCCTGATCTGAGACACTGGTATTTAAATACTCGGTGGAAAACTTTCTAAACATGTACAACTACTAAGAATAGCAGCTCTGTAATAAAGGAGGTTAATTTCAGTGGGGGGTCTTTGGAAGTGGGAACTGGCAGAAAAGCTCAAATTTAATTAAATACTTTTGGGGGCCATGTTGCTGTCCATTCTAGAGAAAAAATACCAGAAAGTAAACAATTCTTCTGAGCCACACTCTGCTTTCTTCTTTGTTGAGCTTCTAGAAGGTGTGTGGATTACTAGCAGGTCCTCAGAAGTTTTTTAAGTCACCACACCAAGCCTTGCCCTTGGTAGCTGAAATTAATTTTGAACCAAAATATGAAAACACTAAGCCTTGAAGATTGGTGTGGGTTTTTGGCTTCTTTATGGTTCAGAAGTAACTGGGAAAAAGTGTTTTGAATTCTGGTTGTAAGTAAAAGATAAACAAAACCTGTTTTGATAAACTTTCATCCACTAAAATAACATCAAGTTTAACTCTGTTTTTCTCTCTTTATTGCTGACACACTCATTTACTACCGAGAAACTGGTTAATAAAACACATTTTACACAGTTTCTTACATCTTTTGAGTCCATAGACCTCTTGGCTGAATAGTTGCAAACAGACTTGGAAAAAGAAAAAGTAACAGCATCATAATTTTGCCAGAAGTTATAACTCCTATTGTAACTCTGAACCTGTGAGTTTTTTGAGAGGGGAAGAATCAATGCTGGCAATAGTATATGGTCTGTATTTCAAGAGCAGAGCTGAAGCCACTCTACCATGGGCTGCAGGCAGAGATCACAAAAAGGATGGTCTCTATAAGCAAAATGCTGCAGCCTCTTCCATCCCCTCCTCCCTATTTGAATGTACAGAAGTGAATTTCAGAATTCGATTCTGCATGAATAACTTCAAGAGTTCTCATCTGATATGTAAGTTTGTATGTGTCATAACAGCTTAGGGTCTGGCCTCTATTATTGTGCAGTCTTTTTTTCAGTGACTTTTGCCTTCATGAAAGCATGAATAAGTATGTATACATTTTACATATATATATATATTTACGTTCCTACATATACCTCTCTATATATGTACAGCTATATTTACATGTGTATAAAGAATCCTCTTCACTCATTATATCCACAGCACAAACAACTGTACACCAGAGTAAGTGCTGCAGTATTATTTTGATAGGAAGTCTAGTGCATAAAAATGTCATTATTCCATTTTCTATTCCATTATTCTATTTGGAATCTGAAGGAACAGATACATATTTTCTAGGAAAAAACAAAAAGGGCAGGATGAACACAGGAAAAACTTCTGCTGTTTCCTACCAACTGAGCCAACTGAGCTTTCACTTCTCAAAAAGTAAATGTCAAGTGACAGAGATCTAGCAGTGTCCCTTGTAATTCTGTATTTAAGAGCCTTAAGTTTACCATGATTTTATTTTATCCTGTGTGGTGGAAAAACGCCAACCAGACTTGTTCTTCTCCCGTAAAACCAGTGAGACCTGTAGGTATAGAGTAACCATCCTTTCACCAGGATGGCTGGGGCCAGGACTCTGCTGGGCAAAGGTTCTCCAGCTTGGGCAACAAACCATAACCCACACAAGTTTCCCAGTGCTTGTTGACCAGCAAGGGGCTCACAGAAATGGGGAGATTTCAAGTGTTAGACTACACAAACTTAGGAAAGAATAACCGAATACTGCTGTAGCCTGGGCTGAAATTGTCATAGTATAGTATCTAATACTGTGCATGTAGTTGCATTTTTAGCAACCTCAATACAAGTCCAATTAATATAATTAACATTTTTCAACTCTCTGGTCAGTAAACCAGAATGATGTAGAATGTAGGCCCATGAATACTGTAGACAAGGTATACAGTCTGGTCTCTTTTCATCCAGTTCTGTATTGTTGAAACATCATTCTCCAAAGTAGTACTACTCTTACAGGTAATGTAAATATAAAAAACTGTTAAACTGTTCTTCAAAGGCGTGGTTGTTATACTTCAAATGATATGCACTTTTACACTATATACATTGCCTGTCAGTGCTCTGTACAGCAGTGGGGACAGTGTCCATTATGGCATCTAGAAGTGAGTGTGCTCTCAAAGATTCCTATCCTCATACAAGCCAACACTGTCAATTCTATATGGCTGGGACAGATCTATGTGTGACTAAACATCTGCTTGATAAAAATAAATTTCTTGTGTCACAAGGGTGTATCTGCAAAATACGTTAGGCTTTGCATGAGTTTATAAAGGTTGGGATTGTTTGTGATCTATTTACATATGTAGTTTTCTGATTTTGCAATTGCACTAGTTTCCCCTTTATATACCGTGTGTGAGTACAATGCTAAGACACAACTTTTTGTTTGTGTTTGAAAACATAATCTAAAACACCAGTGTGTGAGCTCCATATTAAAATGCACATTTAAAAATATTAAAATAAATGCAAAAACGCTCACAAAATACTGATTTATTTTAATCTTTCTCATGATCCTCTGTTCATGTATAAGCAATATAAGACACTTACTTTAAGGAAACCAAATCTATGCTTGTAGACCAACATAATTTGATTCTTCTTGATCTTGTACTATCTTTTTCAAATAATCACTTTTTGCATATTTTCTAAAACTAACTTTACATTTAGCTAAACATGGGTTTAATCCTTGGGAATACTCCATGTGGTGTATGCTACCAAGCTGTGCTCTATTGAATTTCTTGAACATGACAACTTCCATAGAGAGATTTATCTGACAGCCCTGCAAAAATATGCTGAGCTCTTGTTGCCTGGACTTTTTTCAAATAACCACAGGGACATTCTCTACTGGTTTTAGAGCAGCTACAGTTAAACATAGGATACAAAATTAAATTAGTTTCATATTAGATAAGCCTTGTATAGACAAATAAGACAAGTTTTATTAAATTTTACAAAAGAGCTGATAAAAAGCTAATGATATAACACTTTCTTTTGTGCCACTAAAGCCTCTACAGCAATCATTCATTTAATTTGTAGCAAGTATTTTATAGGATCGTGTGAGTTGTAGAATCCATAGGGAGATGACACCTACTTGCAAGTCTATAATGCAGGGCCAGAACTGTAACAATATTGCATTTCAATGCGGTATTTTATTCTAGAATTCTGGATTTTAATGATGGACATCCCTATAGGAAACTGGTTTGTATTGTTCATTAATCCTCAAAGCAGGCATCTCACAGTCTGGTTAACGTGATGTGTGTCACCTGTCAACTAAGTTCTGAGATGTGGGAGCAGTGCAGAGTAATTCAGCAATACCCTGGAGTGCTCATGGGGTGAACCAAATTAATTTTCAGTAGACCTACAAATTTTATTCTTAATCAAGATGAGTATGAAATACATCTGGTTATTTAATTCACTTCTCCACATTGCTGGACAAATGGGAAGCCAAAGTTTTCTCCTAGCAAGTATGTGCTACAGCCAAGTGACAGTAAGAGATTAGCCTGCACGGTATTGCTGCAATTAGACCTCTAGTATTATCTCAAGGTAATTTTAAACTTTGATAATCTCTAGATTATGCTGCAGACACTTCCAGCTGCAATGTGGAGGTGTCCCTAGAGCTACAGTGTATTACTGTATCCCTGTGCACAGCAATGGACTTCACAGTCTGTCTCTTAATTCATTTAAACTATAACTAGAGGTTATTTATTCAGATTACTTACCAGTGACCTTAATTTAACTCTTATTTTAAATATACTTACCATTAAACATCAACAATTCAAATAACTAATAATTCTAGTGCAATTGTAAAAAGAACAGATGCAGAAAATCTCTTATATATTCCATCAAGGAAGAAAATGTGCACATAAAGACCAAGATTAGTCTGTCACTAAAAAGAACAAGCAATAAAGCAACTGTTTCTAATCATTGAGGAAAATGGCTTCCTTCCTTTCTTATTTTCATTTTCCGTGTGCAAATTTCTAAACAGTTGTGCCTCATGACTAAAGTTCTACAGGCACGTGTTGTTTTACTGACGGATTGTAAATTAAGCGTGTGTAGCAAGCACTGGTTATTTAAATCACTTACCAGCTAACAATAATAAAGAATTAAAATTTCATTTTTAAACATCTGTGTTTCTAGGATTTATGACTAAAAGGAGATCCTTTCAAACCCAAATAAAAAGTAAAGAGAAGAAATTACCTTCACTACCAACAGCTGTGTAGAGAGAACCTGAGTTCCTTCTATGAATAAGCTTCTAACTGTGTAACTTAATAATGAATATTTAAATGTCAAGATTAACAATTTTATCTGAAGTATTCAAGTACATTCTTCACTGATGATGAATTTAATAAGAACTGAAAATTTAATTAATGCCTGCTGTAGCTAGATCAATTGATGAAAATGGTTTGTTTTTACTTATGACAAGAGGGAACTGGGACTGGTGATTGAGGAGATTTCATCTACTATTGTGTTCCTTAGTATCAACAAATGTGTATGTTTATACCATGACTCTAATGTTCTGAGACACCAGTATAGAATGGTGTTTCTAACATGCATATGATACATGCAAGACATGAGAGAAGGTGATTGTAGAGAAAATGAGAAAATAATGTCCCAAAATGTTGGAATTTTTCTACATGCTCCGAAGCAGCCACTGAAAGATGGCTGGATAGATAGTGTAGCTTTGTGCTGGAACTGAAGACATCAGTCATTTCAGTTTCAAATCCCAAACATTTTTACCTCTTTTAGCTAACAGAAGTCTCAACTTTTTCCCACTCTGCTGTGACATTTCTGAATCTTTACCCCTAGCAACTCCTATTTTGTAGCCTTACTACTTTTGATCACTTAATTCTTTCACTCATTGTCACTTTTCAGTTAATGAAAATCTTAGAAAGCTTAATTCACTTGAATTTGCTACAGAATTTAGAGCTAACATGACTCAAAAAGATGTGGGCAGTGCTGCACTATTTAAAAATCCTACATACAGTGAAGTACACGGTGTTTTGGTTGCATGAAAGCAGTCCAATATTAACCCCTATATGGCTTAATTTCTGGTTTAGCACTTGTGTTGCCAAGCCCAGAAAACTGGTAGCCTGTCATCACACTTCTTAGTTTGCAACTGCGTATCAGCAGCTCCAAAATGGTGGCCAACATGCAGCTAGTGAGATGCCAGGCACTTCAGAGAGCTAGATATCCTGGCAGGAGGTATTTCTGTCAATGGTGACACTCACACATGGGAGACTGCTGGTGGTAGGAATATCTGTCGTGGGGGGAAAATAAAAAATTACAAAATAGACCAAAGAGAGTACTGTAGCTCTGGTTGAAGAACAGACCTTAACATAATTTTAAATTACATAGGGTATGGATTTTATTAGCTCTGTTTACATTCCTTAGAGTTTGAGGAATGATCCATGGAAGAGGCTGGTCAACGCTAACCAGGAAAAGGCAAGGTAAAGAAAGACATTTTTGTGAAGCCAGCAGATGATGTTGCATATGTTTAAATGGAAGATGAGGTACAATAATAAAAATAAAACAATTGTTCTTAAAAAGAACAATTTACAACTTCTCTTTTACGATTTTTACATTTCTCATGGTTTGTTGGGGTTTTGTTTCTTTTTTCTGGATATTATTTTTGGCATATTCTCACATCAAGAATATTTAAATAATTCAAGAAAAAATCTAAATGTCGTAATGAAATTAGCTTTGTTGAATTCAAATCAATAGTAAAAAAAATCACTAACAACTAGGAACACATCAGGCCTAGGGAATTTGAACAGATACATTTCAGTGCAAACCATGACTAAAAAGATGTCTGTTCTTAGCAATTCCCACACACACTCCCCCTTTTAGAGTCAATCATTCAAAACAAATTTTGCATACTTTTTATGTGTTTCAGTGCCTGCCATAGACAGAAATAGATAATGGATGAAACCACCATCTGATGAATATTGTCCATAGATTATCACAAGCAACTGACTTGAATAAAAATGATGTTTGTACATGAAGACTTTTTTCTTGCAGATTCTGGTCTGTATAATAAAAAGAATCATGTTTTAAATTATGAGATTGAAGATGAGAAAACACAACAGGAATAGTGTTGAAAGTTCTTAGATCTTTAATTGCTTGCCTTGTATAAGCACAGAAGTCAAACAGATTCTGAACAAATTTGCCATGTCCTTACTGTTTTCTTCACTTGGAATTACTGCAATTAGTGCATCTATTTCACCCCAAATAATTCTACTACCTTTATCCACAGCCCAGCAGGTAACATGTGATCCCCTCAGGGTCAGACTGGGAAGGCATGGAGGAGAACATCCCACAGATGCAAAGCAGAGGACAGCTTAAAGGTAGTAGATGTTCTCCTTTTGAAGGTACTGACAAACAGAGATCTCTTCTAATCTATAGCCTTTGGAGCACTTGTGCTGACCAGACAAGAGATTTTGCTTCTCCTCTCAAACATTATGTGAAAAGTGGCTGCTTGTACCCTTAGCAGAGGCTGAGCAATTTTGGAGTCAGATCTACATGGATGAGGTGTCTGGCCATAACATGGAAGCAACATACTCCAAGGGAAAATGATAATTTAACATTAGGTCACCCCCCACTGTCACTTAAACAGTAGCCTCCCTGTTTGCTCTCCTGAGAGAATGTAAAGATTTAATTTTCATAATTATAAAGTCAATATTTTACAAGAGCTACCTGGCACCTGATTCTGTGTGCTTTCCCTCTTACTTACCAAGCTACTTGCTCACAGAATCATAAAAAGATTAAGTAATACACATATAAAATTGCTAATGGCATGTACTTTGTTAAACAAATGCACATGACAAGTATAAGACTAATTTAAGTCCTCTGGACAGAGCACTAATTTCTCTGGATCCCACTAGAAAGCACAAGAAAAATCCTTGTCCATTGTTCATTGTGGCAAACACTGAAGATGAGTTTAAATTTTTATTTTTTCCATTTCTTTTAACTGGTCAGTCCAAAGTTTTGCTTTGGGCTGCTTTATAAGTGGCTTGGCTGTTGCTGAGAATACAGACTGAAAATGTTCATGGGTTTAATCACATAATATCAAAACATATGCACAACCCTTTGCAAGGAGGGTGGCTTGAAGTTTGGCAGATATCAGGTATGTGCATTTAGGATGATGAATGCCCATGTATATTTGTTTAAATTAAGACAACTTTAAAACTATCTAAAAAATAATGAAAATAATAAAAATTATATGGTGTGAGGTCAGTACAGGTCTGGCAAGTTGACAACTAAATTCTTTGAATGTTTTATCTGCAACAGTATGCTCTATTAGAGATGAATATTTTATTCTGATGAGAATGTGCATCCAGCTACACTACAAAGTCACTTAGAAATGATAGAGGATACTTAATTTTTGTACAGCACATATAATCTTAATGAGTATCATTTAGTGTATATTATAAAAATACATTCATTATTATCATTCAGATTCACTCAGAAGCTACTGAGTGAGTGAGTTCTGAGTGAGAAGCTACTCAGAACATTCACAAATTAATAACTTTGTAGTAGTCAGCACAGGTTTCTATTCCTGGGAATAAACAAGGGCTAATACAAATAATGGAATAAGAAAAACTGAAACAAAAATACTGACTAGTTACCTATCCACTGAGCACCATCCATTTTATTAATTCAGTGAGGCAACTGTTTGGGGAAGATTAGACCAGTAAACTTGACCAACCTGAAGTTTCCTTTAAGTTTATGGAAGTATTTCCTCACAAAACATTTGTTCTTTATGCATACAGAGAAAGTTTAGTTTACTAGATGATTCCTGGATACAAGTAGGGGGAATGCAGTACAGAGGGCCTCTTCTGCCTCTCCAAGGCACCTAAGGCTCTCAGCATGCTGAGCTCCCCAGTTACCTTCACCGGAAGGTGCTTAGCCAAGAGGAGAAGGGAGATTGAAAGAATCAGGAAAGTGTAAAGGCAGATGCAGGATATCCCAGGAAAATAGTGGGTGGGCAAGGAGAAAGAAGTGACTCACTCACTCAGGTGTCCACAGTTGAAGTGATTCTAAAAACAAGAACCTGCATATTGCTCCATTCAGAAATGACAAGATGAATGTAACTATACTTTTTTCACACCAAAAAAATCCCACATAGACCATGCAATAAAGCAGCAAAAACATACAAACAACGAAAAACTAAGATGAAGGATGGAGATGGGCATGAGGACCGTGTGGACCAGCTGTGATGGGATGTCCCTGAGTGTGCAGGGCAGCCTAGCCCAGGCTCTGGTCCTTGACTGAAGAAACTCTCACCAAGCAGAAAGCAGAGGGTTTTTGCAGATCTTTTTGCAAAATCTGAGAAACCACTGGAGGGGTAAGGTGTGGAGATAGCACTGTGATTAAATCTATCATCACATATTGTCAGGAACAGGATTCCCTGGGCAATCTGAATTCTGGCATTTACTAAATTTTTAATATTTGACTTTGCAAGTTTAACATTCTTTCACTCCTTTTAATGTTATTTTGGCATCTTTGGCAAAATACTAAAGAGACATGCATATTTGTAGTTAGGATGCAGTTTTAGAAGATATAGTTCCCATGGATTTTGTAAATAAGTCATATTTTCAGAACTGTATAAATGAAAAGTCTTTTCCATTTGTTTCCTTGACAAACAGGCTTGTGATTTTACCAGGGCTTGGGGTTTTAATATTTGTTAGAGCTGCATGCAATAGTACTATAAGAAACACCCTCATTTTTTCTCATCCGTGAACAATTATATGCCCACAGTATTACTCTTTGAACACTGCAGAAATGTACATAAATTCTCACTGACTCTAATGGAAGTGGAATCTGAAAGAGCTAAATTTTGCACAATTTCTTTTCAAGTCACTGTTACATTCTTGTTCAATTGCTCCAGCTGCCTATTGTAAAGGGAAAATAATTTGCAAAAGTGAAGAAATGGAAAGGTATTCATGGTTCTTTTCTTATTCTGCTGTGATTTTAAAAGGGAGATGTGTATCACTTAATTTAATCATACAAATTCTTGTAAAGGATAAACATATTCAAAGTAAGCAACAGCTAAACTGCATTGGGAAATCTGTCTGGATGCTGCTGAACAAGTCTGCAGTGTATGTAGAAATGGAAATATCTGAAGGGGTAAAGAAGCTCCAAAAGCCCAACTCTTATTTTCTCATTAATATTTAATGTGGTATTTGAACTCCAGACATCCACTCTTAATTCAGATGCATTGGGATCTTGTTTTGGCATAAAGAGTTTTTTGTGTAATGATGAAGTCATCATATGAAATTAGTGATATGCAGGCAAGGCAGATTCTTGTCAGTTTCTTCTTTTTAAAAGCAGATGTCACTTGGAAATCATAAATAGGTTTACGAACCTATTTCTTTTAGAAGCTGCACAACTTTTTGTAATTTCATCTTGACTTCTGTCATTATTTAAACTGTATTTACACTTGTGCTGTTTAAAAAACAAGAATTGATATTCTGTATTACAGAGGGTTGTTTTCTGTAGTGTGTTATTCTTCATAAGAAAAGGTAAGAACTAATCCCTGAGATAGTCTGAGTGTCTGTTTCCACAAGAAAGCTACCTCTGCTGTTATGAGAATACAAGAATGACTGTGTCAGTACCTGGAAGAGGATGGAAGATGAGAGGATGAAAATAGGGATAGTTTCAGATGATGTGAGAATCAGCCATTGCCCAGGAGGAAGACTTAATACAATACACAAGGCTGGGTAACCAGTATGAAGGTAGGTTATACTAGTATGAAAAGCAGGAAGGCAGGGTAGGAGTGCAAAACCCTTGCACTAACTCTTCTCTTATTGACAGCGATGAAGACACTGATAGTTAAGTGCTCTGGAACTGTTCCATAAACTTGCTGAAAAAATTGCTGAAACCGTTACACAAAGAGCAGTAACTTTTCAGTGGCAGAAGAAAGGATGCTTTTCCACTTGGTAAACAGATGCTGTTTATAAAATAATATTCTAGCTTCTTGTCCCACCATAAAATATCATTTTAGTCAACATAACTACACTCAATAAAACTAACTTGTCTTCTCTCAAAAAGTATTGTAGCGGGTAAGTGAAAAACTCTTCTCAGTTATCAGTCATAACAACATTCATCCTCTTTTAAGAATCCCCAAATTAACAATTATTACTAAAAAAAAAAAATCAACTTTCTCATGCAGTACAGTAACATTTCCTTATATTTGGCACAACCACATTGAAATGAATCCTCATGCTTGTACCAGCTGTATATGTGAAAACCCGTGTGTATTTATGCACATGCACATGTCTCTGCAGGATGCATTAGCAGCAGAGAATAAGGCTAAAGGCTTCAGCACATATCAGTGCATTTATTCTTCTGTTGTCTTATATTTATAGGCTACAGTATGCATTTATTTCAAGGTTTAAAATATTGATTCAGGCTGCATGTGCAGAGGAGCTTTTTATAGGTCATTGGGACAGAGAAAATACTGGCTTTTCCTCATGTCTCAGAGCAATATATCTTGCCTATAGTTCAGTTCTGGAAATCTATGTTTTGATGTGTCTGAGGATACCAGTTATAATATGCTTTTGAAAATAGTTCTCATGATTACGTGAGTATCACTATCCATTTTGTCACCTGTCACATCTAAAGATCCACAATATCATAGTAAAATATGCTACAAGCCTGGATTGATATACTTTGTTTTAGCCTGTTGACATACAATACTTTCTTCTAGCTACTGCAAATGTATTAGTTATTTACAGACACTGAAATTTGCAATGAATCTGTGTTTGAGACTGTACTAGTTTGAAAACAAACCAGTGGGAGGCACCAATTCAGAATAACAATTGAATGGGGAAGTTAAAGAAAAGGAAAGAAAGTAAAAGAAAACACTGGTTCAAACTGACAGAGTCAAGGTACAACCTGACATCCTGTTAGGCAGGGTGGTGGTAGCAGTCTGCTAGAATGGTGGCTGCAGTCCTCTGAAGTGGTGATCCTGTAGTAAAAGAGTCTGCTCTTCCTCAGAAGGTCCAGTGGTGGCTGTGTAGCTCCTGTCCTCTGGAAATCCAGTGGGAAGGGTTGTCTCTGGTGGTCAGAGTCCCAGATTATATCCACGATGGGATGCTTGGTTCCTCCCTCTGGGTGGAGCATCTCACAATGGGGTAATGAGTCATGAGGCCAAGTGTTGATTGGGCTCATTAACAGAAGATGGTCCGGAGGGAGTTATCTCTGAGTCTTGTGGCAGGACAATGATGGGCCATTAACAGAAAGTCTGGGGGGAGGGGGCAAGGAAACACTGCCCCACCTGGTTTCAACGGCTGATGGGGATGGTAATAGAATACACTGCAACCCAGGACAGAGGCAAACCATGTAGAAAGAAAAACAATGTACGCTTGTTTTATGTAAATATGTATATGTGGTATCAATGTTAGGTGTAGATTCGAGGGGAAAATGATAATTCAAATCAATTTAATAGTATCCCAATCTTTTTTAATCCCACTGCTAGCCACCTTCTTTGCTGTGAAAAGGTCTGGAGGGTTTCAGAATGGTTCAGATGTTGTCTGCCCTGTAGAGGTGAAGATGGAAAGTTGCTGTTTCAAATATAACCCTAAAAATCTTCGGTTTATATTTGTTCACATTTCCAGCTGATTTTCTATGGGCAGAGTGGACAGTAGGAGATATAATGAAGATGAACAGAACTAGGAATTATTTAGACACTGGGGGAGGATATGCAAAACTAAATCTTAGTGTTATTCATAGTAGCATGTATGTGCCAGATTTGTGAGATGCAGTAATCCATCCCCATTACATGCCAGATGCTTTACTTAAGGTGGGTTAAAGAAGAACTTGATTTTCATCCCAGGTGAAGTTCCCTCATTGCTGTGCCACATTTCCATGTCACTTGCCCGTTCTCATACAGCAATAATGGAATTTCGAGTTAAGATTTAAATAGGCTATCATAATGGTTTAAATATTTCTGCAATTCCTATTACATTTATATATAATTTGCTAAAAATAATTAGAACTGTTTTAAGATACCACCACCAAAGGGCTCTTTGCTGTTAGACAATTTGTGAGGCAAACAGTCAATCTGGATTTTGTGAACAGTTAGGAGGTTTAGCCTCAGGAAAGAGTTACTTTACATCTACCAGCTATTCAAACCATGAGCGTTTCAATCCCGACTCCTTCCTACTACTAGATTATAACATAGCCCAAAAACCAGAGCTCACCATAACAAGGTAATATCACTACCACTATGCAAAAAGAACAAACTTGTACTTTGCAAAGTAGATGCAATTATAAGTATCCCTATTTAAGATGATGAACATCTCAAAGGGTTTTTATTCCTCTGCAAAAAGTTCCTGGCTTCATTTAATAATATTATCCATTTTCTGTTAGCAATTACAAAAATATATTGGCTTTTTGGCAAAAATAAAAAAAAAAATGGGGGTGGGCATTATGGATTTTAATACCTGTGACTGCTGAAACATATCAAGTTAGGAATTCAGGAGGCTTCGTGAGTTGCCTTGTGTGAGCTGTGGCAGCACATGCATGGGTAACGAAACATTCATAAGGTCTTTTCAAATGCTGCAGAAAATAGTATGTGGCTCATTATTTTCCAGTGTCCTTTGAACACTACAAGGAATCAATATCCCAAGATGGTGCAAAAAGATCTACTTGCTATTGCCTTTTATTAAAAAGTGAGATCTCTGGGGGAAAAAAATTTAAAAAGGATAATTTTTCCCAGTGCAAACTCCAGGTAAGAAGTGTTGTTGAATCTCTGCAGTAAAATTCATGAGATTTGTGAAGCACTGCTGAATGAGAACTTCCACATAAACTTCTAAAATATAGGATTATATGCCTTATTTACAAATGCATAAACAGATTCCTAAATTAAAAACCTGAAAGAGCTGATACAAGCTGAGCAGTATGTATTTGCTTGAATCTTTTTGTAGCCCAGTTACTAAATTTTTTGCTACATAATGTTTTTTCTAAGCACACATATATTGATTGAAGCAAAAGTGTTAGAGCTAATCACTACAGTTTTCCTTTAACATGGCATTTTTACATGACACTCACTCACAGGATTGCAATTTTTTTTTTTACACACACAATAACATTTAACTGCTGGATGGAATGAGATTATCAACTAAAAGACTTCAGCATGAACATATACCAGAAACTCGAATATTTTCCCATGCTTTATGGACAAGCCCAAGGAAAGCTTTGAAGTTCTGTCATTGAGGGTGGTGAATAATTTAATAGAACTGTAATTTTAAATATGTACCTTTATCCAGAAAAATTCTTGGACTTATGCTTAGTTATAAGTGTAGGTATATTAGCTCCCACAGGGCCATTCATGTGCCTCTGTCCTTTGCTGTTTTGGATCTAAATGGCAAAACACACCATAGTCAAATTAAAGTCTATCTTGCCATTTTTTACACAGTCTTAAACAAGATGTGACGTTCAGGCAGTTGCACTTCACAATCTATCCTGGAAACATTTTTATTCACAGACATATATAGACCTTTTCAATTTACAACCCCTAGCACTGGACGAGTTACTGAAGTGAACAAACAACTCTTGTGCAAGTGACTGGGAATCCATTCTCACAGCCGTAATTTCTCTGTATCTTCTGTTTTGTGAGGCAAAGGCTGACATTTGTGTTGAATAAAAGTGTTGCTAGACATTTCTTTCCTTTCCTTACTTTCTTGCTGAGACCCCAAGCTGAGGATATGTTCTATAATGCTGGCCAAGGAATAGTGAAGCATTCCTTTATGAGGAGTCACATACATGGATAGCTATATTGGACTAGACAAAACAGCCTAAGAAAAACCCAATGGTACACTTTTACCTCTCTGCAATAGTCTCCTTCTTTGACTATCAAAGTCCTGCTGTAATCGAGGACTGCATATGCATCCCTCCTACATCAACTTAAATACAAATATGTTTTCAGTGTTGCCTTGTACCAGTTTTCAGCCGCTTATGTTTCAAGAGTGGAGAGCTCAGTTACTAGAATAAGGAAGAATTGGATATGTAGGTATTTCCAGAAGAATTGTTACCTTAATGCCCTGCAATACATTTTTTTCGAGATATTTTTGTTGAGATTCATGAAGTGCAATGAATATAAAAGCTATTAGAAAAAAACAATAAACAAAACAAAACAGAAAAAAAAATTCAGTGTTTCCCTCAATACTTAGATCTGTATCTATCTAAAATTTGATAGTTGTAGGACAGGATGTTTTTCTATGATCCAAAATTGATGTAAAATTCTTTTGAAGAAATATTTTTGTTAGTTCTTTTGTACCGTTGCTGTCTTCCTTCCGACATGTCTCTGTAGCTTGTGTGAGTTAGCTTGTGAACTAATTTAAACCTAGAAAGATAAATGTATTTTAAAAAATTGTCCCACACTGACAAGCAGACTGATCATTTTGCATTCTAGCTTTTGTGAGGGGGGATAAAATTGCTATATAACATTTTAGATTAAAAAAAAGAAATATTCCATATTAAATATTCAGTATTAAAATTCCTCAAACTTAAAAAAAAATCTACAGCCTTTCTTCTAAAAATGTTTCTGTCAAGTACTGCTGATTCTTATTCAGGAAACACACTACGTAAGATACTGTATTTATCAAGCTAAAGGAGAAAATGCTTTGAAAAATTAGTGACCTGTAGTATAGCCTGTAAGAGTTTTTATGTTATTGAGCAAATGTGTCAGGGAAAGGTGTCCATTTGTGATCAATTCTCCACTTTTCCATTTTGAGTAATTATGATGCTGACATCTGTCAGTGGCATTCCTGAAAACGTTTGATTTCAGAGACATATTTCTGTTAAAACACTCTCAGGAGCTCTCCCCTTTTGCCCAATGAGCCCATGAAATAGTCAGATTATCTGCATACGTGAATTTAGAAGGTGAAGACATAGTATCTCTAGAAACAGGATAATCAATTGATAGTCTACCATAAAAACACAATTGGGAAGAGGGTTTTTTGCCTTTTCTTGTTAGTCCTTAATCTATTTCTCCTGCTGCAATTTTCTCTTAACTTTAATCAGTTCATTTCTGGAAATATTAGCATGGTGTCAAGAAAATGATGGGAACAAAGGGTTGCACATACAATAATTGTCTAAGGGGGAAGCTGGGAGATTAAAACCTACTTTGCTGTTGAGTCTTCTTGCAGCAGATCAACATGGGCCACATAGTGCTGACCTGACTTTGAGGCTTACCCCTTACCCGGCTTTCAGAGAAAGCAGAGGCTCTGCAGGTGCAATGATTGTGATGTACTGGGATGCAATAATGACACAACCAGGAAAAAAATCTTAGAGTGGGCCACATGGCACAAAAACAAAGCACAGTCTTCATGGTTCCTTCTTTTTTTTTTTTTTTTTTTTGTATTTCTGTGTACTAGTCTTATTCAGTTTTCATCCTTATTGAATTCAGAGAGTAAATGTAGTAGAACTCATAAAGTGGGATGCTTCTAATGGTAATTAATAGTCAAGTAATTGAAAGAGGAGGGATATTTTCTCCAGTGATGGAAGAACTAAAATGTATTTGTCCAATGACTGTTTAAGCTTAAATTTATTCCCTCTAGGCATCTAGTCATCACTCTTCCACCACTATTAAATCCTGGCAGTATTCAAAATATTCTTAACAGCCATCTTAGTTCTGTGGCTTCAAGTGCGAGGCTTCCTGATGCAGATTTCAATTCGAACATCTGCAAACTGACGCATCTCAGCACCTTATGAGATCTAACATGACATCTCTAATCATCTTCTAGCTAGCAAGAAGAAATGCTGATGGTTACAGTGATTGTGGCATCTGATATTAGCAGCCCTCTGGAAAGAAGATGGCCTATAAATCATCCTTCAAAGGAACAAAATCAACCAAGTTTTCCACAAAGAAATAATCAAACCCATGTATTTTTTAATGAAATGGACTGATAATGTTGTTGCGGCAGGGATTTCTGAAACATAGACAGCGAGGCCTGTGGAAAGAAATAGGGACCGATTCTTGATAGATGTTTCAGAGATCTTTATTCTCCAGCCACATGGCTGGGGGGCTGCCGAAGAACTGAGCAATCATGGGACAACCAGGGTCAGGTCCTCCCCGGGCAGGGGAACACAAAATAACCAATGGGGAACAGGATTAGGGCACGTGTCCAGGGAGCAGGGAGACCCCATAGGCCATGCCTCTATTCCAGGGTCCCCGCCCACCGGACCCCACGCCAGGGGGAAGGAACCCCAATATCTCACCCTTTTGTTGTAACTAAAAGAGATTTAAAACTTTGGAAAGAACTGGATAAACATAAGATAACAAGTACAATTGCAAAAGAAAACAAGCCACCCTCTTGAGTCTCTAAATGTCCAAACAGATTTTTTCTCTGGAACATCTTAGGGCTGACAGAAGGGAGACAGGACTCTCTGAGCATGCTTTGTGGGGAAACTGAGGCAGGAGAGGGTTTCTTCTATTTGTACCTGTTGGAACTTTAAACAACAATAGTTAATTCTTTCCCCCCACCTTGTCATCCCCCATTCAGCATTAGAAAGGAATTTTTGGGAGAACAATTGGTAAAGGCATGGGTTTTTTTGGGAGAACAAAAGGTAAATGGTTTTGCGAGGGAAACCATGAGTGAAAGAACGGATTAGGAATACACTGGGGATAATAGGATATAGGATAAAAGGGAAAGGTAGGATTGGGAAAGGGAGACTGTATGGGTTGCCTATAATGGGGATATTATCTGACATGACTACAGTTTGCAGCGTATATACTGCCTTTCACAGAAACACCACCAGGCCCGGTAACATTTGCTGCTTGCTGGCCTTTCCTTCCTTGTATAATCTTTACTACTTGTCCGTCTCCTAAGCTTGGGATATATTTTTTGGGGTTATTCTTCATAATGGCAGTACAATGAACGAATATGTCTTCCTTGCTGTCACATCTCGTTACAAAATCATTATTTTGTTTAACATTATGCCATTTTACTATTCCTAAAACCTTAGCTACAATAATTTTTTACTTTTTCCATGTCGCTGCTGTTTTCTGTCTCATTGTGTTCTTGCTTTCACTTTCACTTTTGCTCGCTCCCACGTTGGAGCTGCCAGGGCGGCCCATGTCTGCGCGCTCTCACAGCAGAGTCTCGACTTCTCAGGGTCACATTCGGGGCCGTGCCAGCCGGACCAGGCCGTGCTCAGCTCCTTGTGCGCCGCCGCTGCTGCCGCCTCTGGTCACAGCTGCTCTGCTGCTGCCTGGTGCCGCGCCCACGTCTTGGCCACTCTGGACGGCGGCCCCCCCGTGTCCTGCAAATGACTCTGTTCTGGCGTGTGTGTGGGCTTCGCACAGCTCTGCTCCGCCACCATCGCCGCCACCCGCCGCCTGCGCGCCGCTTCTCTCGGCAGGGGGTTCATGGGGCTCGGTCCATCAAGCGCAGCACAGGGCCAGGTGGGCACGGCCAGGATGCGCCACTCCTGCCGTGCCTGGCTCCACTGCCAACACCACAGCTCACGCTGGCCCTCCTGCGCGCGGGAACTGCCTTGCTGCCGCCTGCAGCGCACTCAGTGCGCGTGGCCGAGGTTGCGCGGTCCCTGAGGCACATTTCCCTTCGCGAGGACACAGCTGATATTGTTCAACAGCCTCCATAATTAGATAATATTCACAGAAATATTCTTCCATCGGCATATATTTTGACTCAGAAATTAACTGTGTCCAAATATTCTTCCAAAAGTCTTTGGTAAGAATCAAGTCCCAAGAAACACAGAAAAAATTTTTAAACAATCATGCCAGGAAGTGTCTTAGTTCTTTTTGAGCTTGAATTAAGCTAAAATTTACATATTGCTGTTCAAGAATCTTTTCAAGTTGAAGATAAATGTCCCTTTGGGGCTTGGAGAGCCATGAGTCTTTCCACAAGTCGTCCATAGTTTAGAGATGGAACAGCAAAACGAAAGCCAGAAGAGAAATCGAGAGAGTTTACTCACAAATCACAGTCTCTGTCTCCAGGGGTCAATATGCTCCCCGCATTCCCTGCATTTGTTGCAGCGGGGATTTCAGCAAGATGTATAGACAGCGAGGCCCATGGAAATAGGGGCCAATTCTTGATAGATGTTTCAGAGATCTTTATTTTCCAGCCACATGGCCGGGGGAGTGCCGAAGAACTGAGCAATCACGGGACAACCAGGGTCCTCCCCGGGCAGGGGAACACAAAATAACCAGTGGGGAACAGGATTGACCAGGGAGTAGGGAAACCCCGTAGGTCATGCTTCTACTCCAGGGTCCCCTCCCTCCGGACCCCACGCCGTCACAGTTATTAAGACATGATGAGTTATTTTGTCAATATATTCAAGTTAGGAAACCCATTAAAGGACATTTCATTTCAAGAGCAGTGGTCATAACTCCACATGAGCCAGTAGCAATGAGAAGTTATTAAATAATGCTCCATTGCTTACACAAAAGTAGTTCACTACTTCACAGCCTTGCTACTAAAGTGATTAGTAACTGTAGTAACTGCAGGCATTTTAATAGAAGGACTGCGACTTAAACCTTTGCAGAGATTGAACCATTAGTGCTGACTTTTCAGGATGCAGTGCATGGAAAGAGAGTTTCCAATGAGTGAAATGAAAGAGAATGGCAATTTGCTCTGAAGATGTTTCAAAGCTGTATTTTGTGGGAAATGCTGAACCTAGCTGAGAGACATGAAAAGCAATGTGTCTGAGGGATTTCCATTACCCAACTACAACTTTACACATGAGGCCTGATGTCTTAGTTGATTACCCAGCCTTCTCCTGTAGTTAAACAGGAGACTGAGTTATTCATATGAAAACATTCATCCCCATAGAAATGATGAATTTAAGACAGTTTTGTAGGATGAGCTCCCTAAATACGCTGGGCCATTGACTCCAGGAAGAGTAAAGCCAAGTAAGAAATGTAGAAACACATTTTCTTGATTCACTTTCCAAAGATAGTTCTTCTTCCTAGTCTGTCAGAAACATGAGTTACTGAAGCCATGCCTCTCAAAACATTCATCAACCAGCGAGTGGCTTATGCTTGCTGCATGTCTGCTTGTGAGGGTAAAAAAATAAACAAGTGTGCTCTTTAAAAAACATATGTAAAACCTTTCATGGTTATAAAGACTGTTTTGAAAATCTTTTACAGGAAAACCCTCTTCATTAACAGCTACAGTAAATCTTTAACATTCTCTGTAGCATTAAAAGACCTCTTTTGGGTGTGGAAGGTGAAGTGAGACCAGAAGTGAGATAAAAGTTTGGTTTTCATGGGTATAATATGAAGGCAAGAATGTGATTTTCAAAGAAATCCTATTTACATTTCTCTTGAGCAAATGACATGATTAAATATTTACCTTCATAATTGTAGTCAGATGTTGGCTATAGAAAGTAAATATAAAAAGGTGATTTGCTAAGCCTGCCTCGAAAAAATGCTGATGCTCTGGATTTAAGCAATAAATGCATTAAAGCCTCTGCAGATCTTACAATGTATTCAGAGCGTGAAGTTACTCAGCAAATTTATTTGATGAGTTAAGTGAGAGTTTACCTTCTAATTTGTTTTCACCCTTAATTACCAATTTATTCTTTTGATTCATACATAGTAAATTTCATACCGTTGATTCCCTCTTGACCTTGTGCTTGTAACTGAATCCTGAGTTCTGGCTTGTGGCCCAGGAATATGTAGAAAATTGTTTATATTAGCAGCAAGCTGCCTTGAGCTGCAGTGCTTTGATTTAACGTTATAACTGTACTAAAAGTAGCATAGTTTTCCCATGTACTCTCTATTCTGTTCAAATCCCTTGTTATTATAACAGATGTTTGGATTATTGTTCTGTAAACTATGTCAGAATTTCAACCTCTAGTATCTGTTTATTATTCTCTGAGGGTGATATTACAAATGTTCTCATGCACAGTTGATACAGCCTTTTTCCCCATAAAAGTGCTAAGCTGAAAGTTTTCGTTAATCACAGCAAATATGACTAGTTTTAGAAGGAAAAGTTTTTGTTTCAAATCTGTTTTGAGAAAATGTTTGCAGCTGGAGGTGGCGGATATTACTCCTTCTCATGGTACATACCAGAGGAGTGTGAGATAGTATTTGGATTACGTATGGTAAAATGATATTTAAAAATAGAAAGTTTTTTAGGTACTTGTATAAAGAAATAGAATTGACAAACAATCATTTAATTATTTCATCCTGAAGCCATAATAGCTCTCCTGTAATTTTACATTAGTAATCTAATTGACCAAGATTAGTTCAGTTTGTTAGAGCATGGTGCTAACAAACACCGAGGTTGTGGATTCAATCCCTCTCTGGTCTATTCACTTGGGATTGGACTTGGTGTTCCTTGTCGGTCTCTTCCAACTCAGAATATTCTGTGATTCTGTAATTGCATGCTAGGTTATAAATGCATGTTTGCCAAAAGGACATATTTAACCTTCTTGCTATAGACTGTGAAATAATAATATTATAAGCTGATTATTAGAATCAGAGAGAGCAGAAGACTGAGATTTTTGTAAAGATTTCAAGATTTAGAGGGAAGCAGCTTCTAGGGAAGCTTCCTCTTCTAGGTAAGATGAATTTTTGTAAAAATCCTCATTAGCTCCAAAAATAATACCCATTATTATGAAAAAGGGGGTTTAGTAATGTTTTTAAAACTGGAAGTATTACTTTCCATCTGCATTTTAAATACTTGTAGTAGATCTCTCATTGGCCTGGAATGTATTTCCTGAGGTGACTTGATCCAGTTTGAGGTTGCCTAAATAACAGCCAGAATGTTCCAGTACATTTTCTGTTCCCTCTCTGTTAATACACACATATGTACACAGATGAACTTGTGCACATGTAACACCAATACATAAATTTATGGTCTTGCAAGCAGGAAAATCAGTATTAAAAAGGACAACTAAATATTTTTCTGTGCTTGATAATAATGCAGTCTACTATTTGCCTTTCTAGTTCTGTAAATGTAAGCTAAAGACCTCAAGAGAATTTCTGCATTTATTCAGATACAGGTTGTCTATGAAAATAATTTATTCCACTTGACGTATTTCCTCTTCCTTTTTTTAACTCTTTCTTCTTCTTCTTTTTTTTTTTCCCTATATATTCTGTTTATCATTAGGCTGTATTGTCATTGTCTGTCTGCTGTGGGGTCTCTTTTAAGGGTAATGTGTATCTGTGGATAATGATCTCCTCTAATATACTATAGGAATCTCTTTTACTGGGATGAAAAATGCCTCTGACCTAAAGAATACTCTTCACATCGTAACAGAGCCAAAAACAGGGTGCAACTTTAGGCTGCCCGGGCAATTATCAACAATACTGACACCAGAGAAAAAAAGGTGATGGTATTGCCGTTAATTACTTTGTCTTAAAAAGGGAATTCAGCTACATAGACAGTAGACTTCAAAGATTTTGTTGGAATCCCTACACATACTATTTTTGTATTTGGGATGAAAAAAAAACAAGGTCAGCTTTGGAAATGATTAATGCCTTTTTGCTGAAAGCTGTACCAAACGTCCTTGAGTTTAATCAAAACTATTTGTTTTTAGTCAGCTTTGCTGTTGTCTCTTTTACTCTTGTCCACTGATAGCTTGACATTAATGACATCATAAATCATGTGAAGTGGCAGCTGGGGTTTGGTAGCATTTCAAGTGTTTGTTGAGATGTCCTGGACTATTTGAGGGGCTGGTGTGAAGAGGGATATTGGGCTGATCTAAATCTTCAGTCTGCTGCATTTTTCTGTTGTTAAAATCAAGTAATATGTGAATTTAAAAAGTGGGCGTTTTCCAAAGGGCAATTTACACTTAAATGGTCAGCTTGTAGAAAATCACTCTGTGATTATTTCCACACACCCCGCCCCCCCCATGTCAGTGGGTTAGAAATCTTGTGAATTAGATGCATATATTGCAAAGAAATAATCTCAGGTTTGTAAATTCTTTGGTCATTCCTTTTACATGAAGGCAGGGGTCTAAGCCCATGCTCTGTCTATCCCTATGTGATACAATGAGTCAGGTGCTGAGGGATAAGCAGTTTGCACAAACCTGTCATTTAGAGGTGTTGCTGTTTTGTTGTGTGTTTGCTGTTTCGGTTTGTGGGTTTTTGCTATAAATAACAAAACATAAAACATGATCACTTTGAAAATATTTTCTTTGTAAAATGTTTAGCTGTTATCAGTTATGTGCTTCAGAGATTTGAGTGGATCACTGTATGTTTTATAGCTTGTTATATGTATGGCTATATTCTTAGGACATGCTTTCCATTATATTTTACTGTACTGTGAGGACAATGGAGAGCTCGTCCTTTGAATGTTATTTATTCAGCTGGATTCTCTTACAATGCAACATGTGATTTGTAGACTGTTATAGAAAGTATTTGTTCTGTTATCATCCCTAAACCTCGCAAAGTTTATTTATCACAAAAATTTCATTTCTTTGTGTCAAAGGACCTCCAGAAAGTTGGAAGATTTCTTTTGTTCGATCATTTAGAATGATATGTGGTTGGAAATAATACCTAGTGCATGCTACATATAGAAGAAAAACCACGGTATAGCATTCGGGTTTCAATTCAAAGATTTATCATTTAACAGATCTGCTAAAGAATGCTTGTATTCCACTAACTCAAACATGAGCTTAAGCTTGAGCACTTAACTTCAACTGTTTTATTTAAAGTTGCCTGGACGCGTGGCAAATGGTGTTGGTAGCATGACTGGGATATCAATGTTATGTTTCTGAGGCCCATATGTGTGAAAAGATGGATGTACGTTCTCCCTCTCCTGGTAAGAGAAAAATCAACCTGCAGAAAATACACATGGCATGTAGTTTTGCAGAAAGAAATCTCTGTGTCTGTGTCACCAAATGTGTGATTTTCTTGGTGTTCAGGAAGCACCACAGGGACATTGAAACATCTCACTCCAGAGAAGAAAAAGGATCTCTCTTTACACAATCATATGTCTATGTGGTTTTAAGTGACCTGGACATGAAAAAAGTCTTTCATTTAATTACTTGCATTATGTGAACCAGTACACAAAGTCACCTGTGAGTCTCAGTCCACTGAGCATCTTCCCATCGCCCACCAATGTTTCTCTCCTGTACACAGATTTCTCTCGGAGCCAGGTGAGGGATGTTAAGCACTTCTGACTCTGCGTCAGCCTGAGCCTCACTGCAGATCCTGTGCATACAGTGAATGATGGTAATTATAGTGAAGGATCTAGGGTATTATTTATTTCTCACTAGCAGACAGCACCTGACAGTCTTTGTATATCAAGTTGTTATTAAAATCCTATGTCTGGATGTTAAGCTGACTTATTTTACAACTAATCTTCTTTTACAACTAATCATGTACTATGTATAAAGTTTGGTAAGTAAATTCATCTAATTTGACAGGAGAGATATTAAAATGAAATAATTTATGTCATAAAATAAACCATAGTAGCTTGTTTTTGAGATTGCCAAATGCAGTTCCATTACTACATTGATGTAAACATCTTTTGAGTAATTTCAATCTTGTATTAAGACTGGATTTGCATGATAGTACATAATTTTATTAGTTATAGAATTCATTTTCTGAGGATTTTAAGTATAAATCTCTTCTGAATTATCATGCCACATTGAAAATAAGGACATACAGAAATCTTTACTCATGACTCCCATTCGGAGAGCATATCATCTGTCCTTTTGCGCTGTGCTGTGTTGCTGATATATATGGTAGAGCTCAAGCTGAGCTAGAAGAGAGAGAGGTCTGCTCCAGTTTCCTTCTCTGAACTGTGCTTGTGTTCCAATTTGTGTTTTGAGAAAACTTTAATTTCCTGAAGAATGCTTTTTGGTACAGGATAACTCATGTTACAGCCTAGTGAAAACAACACAAGCAGCATTTCATAAACACAAAAAATGCATCATTCTCCTTTGCTTATGGGGTTGGGTTTTATCTAATTGCATGAGCATATGGCAAGACATAGAATGTGGCAGAGAGGTCCACATTTAAAAATATATTATGCAGAGATAAGTATGCAAAACTTGGTGTTCAGATCTCAAAATAATAATGGCAGTCAATGGTCTCCAAAATTAATTGGTGTACTTCAGCACTTGCAGGGGAGAAAATCTACTGACAGTCGTTTTCCCATTTTCCCATTCTCCTTTCCATGTCTTCTGGTCTTGATTTAAAAAGCTTGCACATGACATGACATTGCCTCTTCTTTTTCCTCTCCACTTCCTGCTATCAAACAATCAAAAATCAGTCCCACCCTGCAAGCCACAGAGAAGTGTGGATTTCAATGGCAACACTTGTCTACAGAGTTTTCTGCAAGCATGCTAGTCATGTCCAAAGAAGTAATGGAAGCTGTTCATCAAATCTGTTTGTAATATCACTGGTTTTTCTGTATTCTTTTTTATCTTTACTACTTTTTAACTTCCTACCCCTGCCCTTTACACAATAGGTTCATTGGCAGGAAAACGAAAACTTACACAAGGTGTGAAAAGAAGCCAGAAATTATCCAAGCAGTAAGTTACAATTTGCTTAGGATCTTTAGCATGTTTACATCTTGACAAAAAAGCTCCTCATGATTTATTTTCTTATTTTTTTTTTACTGATAGTCTTTATTCCTGCATAACTGAATATATTAGGTAGAGAAAAGGACAAGATTTCCTTAACCAATATCTTCAGCCAGTAAGAAGCAGCAACAACTCAATTGCTGTTTTGTTAATGCTTTTGAAGAAATAGTTAAAGTTAAATAAAACAGTTATCAAATACCAGATCACATTAAAAAATATGTATTCAGAAATTTAAATGGCCACTATAACCCTATTTAATGCAAGAGCACTGACCAGTGTAAAGAAATCACAGGAGGTTTATATGTATACACTCTACAGAAGTATTTTACTATAAAAGCAAGGACCCCTGCTGGCATATGTAATTTAATGTGCAGCATGCCTCCCCTAATTCAATCAGGTCTCTACATCCCTTCTTTCATATTCTGCTTGTATTCCATGTGCTAAAGCCATCAAGATTTTCAGGATGAAATGAATGCTTGTATTAATCCAGCAATTTCCATTTAAAACACAGCATCGATTTGATTAATAAGATTTGATGCTGAATAATTATACGGCAAATATGTAGGATACAGAAAAACCACAGATGTGACCCTCAGCTAAAGCCTTGTGGGAGAAGGGGGTCAAAGGGAAGCAATGGCCATGACTGAGGTGATAAATTTTTGGCTTTTCTCTTATGGAATTAACAAGCAATGCTGCTATTAATTTGCCACCCTCAGAGTCATCACTGGTCAGATGTGTCAGGGTCAAGGGGCATAGGGGCAGAGCAGGGGTCAGCATCTCAGCAGCCCTGAAAAGAAATGAGAAAATGAAAGAAATCCAAATTAAATGGTAGAGCACACTTTTAGCAGTGTAGCAGGGGGTGGGGCATCCCTTTAATGTTAAAACTCCAGGTTTAGAATAATAAAAATGTTCTCTGCACATTTAATTCAAAGTAATCAATCTGAGGCACAGCACTTGAGCATCCAATAAAAGAAAATCAATGTGGTCTCTACAAGAGAAGACAAACAATGCCAGCTTTTACTAAAGGGATTATAGGTTAACATTTATTCATTGTATTGTAATCTGATGTCAAGTGGTATAAAATCAAGCCAACAATCCATTACCACCCATTATAGGCTAGGTGCTGATGTCATGGAAATTGACTTTTCATAGAACTTATTAAATCATTTCTGTGTCCTAGCTATAGAACACTTTTATACAGTTGCTGAACTTCAGTAAATTCTATTTCATATTTGTGCTGAGGAATATCAAAAGACAAATATTTGTAATTTCAAAGCACAGTTTAAGTTTTTGCATGATTTCCTTGTGCTTCCTATCATTAATTAATCAAATCGAATGTAGTTTGTCTTTGGTTACTAACAGACAAAAAAAAAGCATTAATTTGAGAGCTGACAAAAGGTAGTAGTTTCCCAAATCTCCCATTTTGTCCTATTTACCTCCCATGAATGTTATTAATTTTTAAGTATTATAAATTGACAAAAACCAAAAAAAAGTCAGTTTTTAAAAGATGCCTACGCTGTTTAGAGATAATCACTGTAATTTGTAATAAATTACTTTGCAAGGAAGAGGGATTCCATGTAACTGTCAGCTCTCAAAAGAAATCTTTGACAATGAAAGGCCAAATCCTGTTTCTGAGCAAAATCAATTGGAATTTGCCAGTGATGTTGATCAGGGTGAAATAGGGCTCATCTATCTGCCTTTAATAAACCACAGTAAAAGGAGTAAAGCCTTCTAAATGATGTATCATGAAAAAAGGATTTGTATCCATCAAAAGCATTTTCTAGGTGTTAATTCATAGGAATATAGGGGGTTTGGGCATGTGGCTCAAAACCCAAATTTTTCCTGTTGGTTGCTGGCTGTAGTAAAAACCACTTAATCATATCATTTGGGATGAGGGTAAGCACAGTACTCTTTTCAAGTCTCAGGAAGAGTCAGTACTCTTGAGTTTAACATACAACAAAATAGCTATAGGAGTTGTCAAGGTCAATGTTATTTTTGTGACAGTCTGGTTCACTATTAGGGTTGGGTCACTTTTATGTGTGCAGAAAAACCTTACCACATGTTTGAAAATAGTGCTGATATTCTGCAGATTGTATTGCAGTGCAGCTCTCTGCTACTTCAAAACACTTCAGAACTTGGACAGAGGTAGGAAGGGAAATTGGACATGACACTATTTTAATTATAAAAGCTAAGTTTGGTTTTGCCACCCTTGACACAACAGAATATTTTAGCCAGGAAGATATCTTTCTTTTTTTCACCTTCTTCTTTTATACTTAACCTTGTGGTTCTAAAAGGAAATTAAAGCTCTAAAGTTCTCAATGTCACAGTGTCAACTCTCTAGCAGGCCAATGAAGGCAGTGCAAACTTTGATTATTTGAGCAACGGAAAATAAGAGTAAAAAGTTATTGTGTGGATTTCGCAAAGATAGAAAATTCATGCAGTATTGCTCCTTCTTTTGCATCATTTTACAAGTCACTGCACAAAGTTCTGACTCAGTTTCCTCTCTCTAAAATAGAACTTTCTCTTTTGTTGGAACATCTTTCAGCTTTCTGCTGTGCAAACCCAGATGACTACTACAGGGAGAAACGCCTTTTTAGAGACTGATGCTAAAAGGCTACCCAAGCCTCAAAATTCAATTGTGTATTGACCAAAATTTTCATCTAGAATTTTTCTCCAGACAAGTTTAAGCTAAAATAAGTGGGAAAAGCCCATTAGGATTTCCTCCTATTGCTCTGCCATAAAGGTGAGTCAAGACGCAGCCTTGAATCCCCTCCAATGTCCATGAATTTTTAGACCTGGCACTTTTTCTCAAGGCTTCCTGCTGTCTTCTCTGATGTCTGCATTTTCCACAAGCAATGCTTTGCTTTTTCTGCCCATGGCTACCTAGCTTGAGGGCTGTTTCTGTGGCATCCAAAGCATCAGTGCCAAGGAGGAAGCTGTGCTGCAGAATTGATAACTCATCCCCATGAACATCCATTTTCACAATGTCACCAGCTTTGCCATGAAAGCTGCTCCAAACTTAAAAGTCTGGCCATCAGAATTCAAATTTAAAAGTCAGAGTAAAGCAGGTAGTTTACATCCTCCACACCCACCATCAAAATGAGTTTCTAGTGCTTCTCCCCTCTCTGAACAGAGACTCATGATGCAGGAGATCCAAAGTGCATGAAAAAAAGTGTGAAAACAAGACAATGGCCAGACACAAGAGGCTGATATTAGGATAAAATATCCTCCTGCTGAAAAATACTCTGGTTTTCAGTTTCTGAATGCTTTATGCTAAGGTTTTAAGAAAAAAGGGTAAATGGTTTGGCCTGAAGAAAGATATCATAGACCCTGTGACATTGAAAGGCATTCTGCTTCTGCATTTTTGAGCTGAGGGCCACAAAAGGTCTGTAGCAGTTTCTGTA
This sequence comes from Coloeus monedula, assembly GCF_965178545.1. Lineage (NCBI taxonomy): Eukaryota > Metazoa > Chordata > Aves > Passeriformes > Corvidae > Coloeus > Coloeus monedula. The sequence continues at coordinate 21,817,652 of NC_138822.1, read as the reverse complement.
TAATTCTAGTTGAGAGTGGGGTTTAGATAGATATAACCAGTTAAAGGTGATTGAATACCATGGGCTGAGCAGCACTTATTATGCCTGCTCTTGTGAGACTTTAATTCATTATTGTAACAGACCGGAACAACGCAGCAGCTGCCCAGGACATGGTTGTAGTATTGATTTGGCTTCTCAAAAGTCTTCTCTCAGGATGCAAAGTGTAGACAAACACACACAAACATCACTCAGTTCCCCTGATCTGTTATGCACTTCCTATACCTCCAACTAAGGCAACCTCAAGACAGAGAAAAATATCTCTTTGGTTGAAGGCAGACAGCGCTCCAAGCCTGACTCTAAGGGGTTGTGCAGATGTGGTGACCTTTCTTCCAGAGACCACATTTCACACTCAAATTGCCATTAGAGCTCTGTGCTCCCTCGAGGCACACAGTCAACTTTTGTATTTTCTCCACTGGGGTTAAAAGTCAGCGTGGCGTTGTGCCAGCCCTGCATACTAAAAAGAATTAAGCAAAAATAAAAGGCAGATCAGCCCTCTGTCCAAGAGAAATTGCATCTTTTTAAAAATATTTTTTTAATACAAGCTATTTGCCATATTCCCTTGATGTAAACTGCAAATGCACAGGAAATGCTTCACTTTTCTCACCCTCTAAATTAAATATAAAATTCAGCACTAACAAAAGCAGCCTCTACCTGCACCCAATGCCAGCAAATGCTTTTTGGATGTGCAGAAATGGAAATGAAGGGTTTTTATATCTTCCTTTAGGGTAACCTAAAAAGAACATTTCTGTGAGGAACTTGAATGTTCAGCTGGGTGTCAGCCACCCAACTTTGATCATGACACACAGCATCTCTGCAGCCCTTCCATGTGAACTACCATAGGCTCTTGGCCAGAATAAGGTCTTTGATCCTTGTGCACACATTACAGAGAAGTCCTGTTAAAGCTTAGTAGCAGTTATGCTGTAAAGCTCAACACAGAATTTGTCTCATATAGGAGTTTTTCCATAAAGCAACTTTCAGCCATTTTGAACCCAAAACCTTCATCAGTACTGTGGGCACACATGCTTTCAAACACAAATTCCAGATTTCACCTCTTAGAGCAACCTGCCAGCAGTGGGTGTAGAAAATGCAATGGCTCTGGAGAGAGGAGGGCTGTTTGCAAAATTCTCATCCCTTTCAAAACAGAGCTGCACAGCCCTCCTATACTACCAAGGCTCTCATGTGCAGACCTAGTATGGCAAAAATGAACTTTATACAATCAACATATGTGAGAGCTCTGCCTTGCTCTACAAATTGTGAACATCCACCAGCCTTTGAAAGGAACAGACAATTTGATCTATCACAAAAGCAGCATCTGAGTAAATAAAGCTTCAATTTGCGTTGAATTCTTTGAAGCTGCACACTAAAAAATAATGTTTCCATTTGTGAAACCATATTCCTATGGCTGCAAATGGTAATGGTGAAAAATACTTTCTCAAAAACTGTTTAAAGAAGACCTAAAAAGTTTTCTTTCAAATAAAATGAACATATTATTAGTTGTGAAGGCCTAATGACATATCAGAGAAAAGCTGTATCCCTACAGGTCAGTGGAGATTTCTGAAAACTCATATGATGAGACATTTTAACCAACTTGACAGTGGTTTTAATCAAGACCTTGAGAGAAATCAGATATATTTAACCATAAATTAGACATGTTTATAAACTGCTCAGGAAATACTTACTAGTGCTATAGCAAATTTGCTACATAGGCAGTATAGGAAATATGTCTGGCAGCAGCAGGTAATTCATGGTGGTTTATCTTAAAAAGCAATACCATTTTAAAGGAAAGCAGCAATTTTCAGTTGATTAGGGGATTTTTTTTTTCTGTCTGCTGCACCCCAAATTATTTCCCCATTCTTTGGTTTTGTAGAGTATTGGAAGACAAACCCAAGTTATTAAGGCATCTGTTATAACATTAAGAGCAGTAAGTACACAAAGCCTTATCCCAGCCCAACAGCAACAGCAATCTGTAGCTTGTGTCACAAGTCTTTTGTATGACTAGTAAACACCTCATTACACATGAGTGTTAAAAGAAAAGGAAAATAGCTGCCTTAAATGCCACCATGTTTGGTGGTTAACAGAATTGATTGGCCAAGGAATTCAGAGGGCAGCTGTACCTATAAAGGAAATATCCTGTATGTACTCACAGCTGGAAGCTGTGTTAATTCAAGTATGAATGATATCTGCTCTAACTCCCTCATAAGCTTGTATTACAAGCTCCTCTTTGATATAAGGCAGCTTGATCTTGTCTCAAAGCTAAGTGAATATCCATTTTAATATTTCCTCTAACACTTGAAATGTTTGGGTCTCAAGGAAGGTATTCAGTTAGAAAAGAACTCAATGTCAGAGAAATGCTTTTTTTGCTGCATTCCCCAAACAGGGAAAAAAAAAAAACGAAGCACCACCATGGCACCTCTCTTGGAAACAAAAGCAAAAAAGCTTAGTCCATGGTCCATAAATATTTTCATAGTGTGTCTGTTGGAGATCATGGATAGTCTTTATCATGAGAAGGAAAAGTAGATGTAGGTTACCACCTTTTTCAAATTTGGTCATCTTCTTCTTCCAAGAGGCTTTGTACGCTGCAGACAACATCCTTCACAAAGCCCAATACACATTGTATTTTGCAACCTGTTGAGAAAAAAAAGGTTTTCTGTATGCATCGCCATATTTGCAATCCTATGCTGGATCACCAATGAAGTGATAGCCTCTGAAAAAAACAGCTTCAGATCAGCTGGAGCAAAACAAGTGTTTTCCCTAGATGGACATATGCAGAGGTCTTTTGTCCTTTCTTGTTTACCCTGTAGTCTGCTCTGTCCAAGTCCTGCGCAATCACACAAAAATATGCTTCTCATTCTGGGAGGTGTTTGGTCCTTGTTTCTTTACTGTATATATCAGTGATATCTTTCTCAGTTGTTCTTCAAGCCATTGCCATGACATTTAGTTTCAACTTCATTTACTTATTGCAAAAGATCTTGGTAGGATTTTCTGGCAAGTAAGAACTTTTAATAATAGGTTCCTGTCATATTAAAAAGTCAGTAAGCTGACTGAAATGGAGTGTAAAACTTCGTGTTGACTTTCTTATGCCTATCTGTTTCAGAAGCTTAAGATCTTCAACTATACCGGGGGGGGGGAGGGGGGGAGGAGGGCTTGTTGTTTATTCGGTTGTTTATTTTAAAGAAGATTAGTTTGCACAAGAAACTCACAGCTTTAAAAGAAGGAAGACTTTTGATTACCATTTATCTGCTTGAAAATAAATTTTATAATAAGAGACCCAGAGTATTCTTAAGAAAATAAAAAATATGTACTGAGCAGCATAGTTTTGAGAAACCTGTTGCACTTTTAGGCATACTGATTAGTAAAGGTATTTATTTGTCCATTCTTTTATAATGCATTGCATTTGTCAAGCCAAGCAGCCCTGAAAGGCTCATTCCAATCTATTAGACTGATACAGAGTGGTGTGAACCAAGATGCGATAAGCTATCCACATTTCAGTAACCATGTTCTTTAACCTGATGTAAACCTTTGGGTAATTAGCCAAATATGACAGAGTACCCTGTACTTCCAGAAAAGGTCAGGAAATTTTTGGCCAAACACTGGACAAAATGGCACATTTTCCTCACCAACTGTGTGGAGACAAAGGCTTTTAATCTTCTAATTCACAGTGTGCACTTCAGGATACACCAGTTTTCCTGCATTATAAATTATATTATAAATATAATATAAATTAAAGCTCAGCATTAAAACACCAGAAATATTTGTCTAAAGTCAGTAAACAATGGAATACAAAAGAACAAAATAGAACTGGGTGTTACAGATTATATTTTGGCCCCAAACATAGCAGCAACTGCAGATCTTCATTCCTTGGAGTGCAGTTTCATGAGAAAAAGGGAGATGTGTAAAAACAGTAACACTCCTACTCTTTTTGTCATCACCTCAATGTGGCAGGTGCCACCCCAAAAATGTTTTGTAGGAGCATCCACCTGATGTGACATTCCACAACAAACACAACCGTTACTCCCATCTCCTTTCTTCTGTCCCATGCCCACTTAGGCAGGGTTCCTATATGAACCTCTGTGGTCACATGTGAACTGTGGAATCAGCCCCTGTGGGGGTCCTGTAATACAATAAGTAAGAAGAAGAATTACAACATGAGAACAGAATCATCTAGAGGTGATGGAAACACACATTTTATTTTAAATAATAGGATTAAATACGTCTAATTTTTTTCATCCTGAGTGGTAAAACTGATCATGTGAATTTCCTTCTAGTTTCGTATTTATCCACATGACAGTAATGAATACCACTATATCTATATAAAAAAAACATATTTAAAATTCCTACAATGGTCATCCCAATGATCTTGGAACACTTAATACTCAACAATTTTTAAAAAGGAAATGAAAGAGTGTGCCAAAGGGGTATGAATCTTAACAGAACAGTACAATCATGTTCTGCTTTGTAATGGGGTAGTATTTTTGGTTTGTTAGATTGTAAGGGGTATAAAGCTTCCTTCCTTATCTTGTATAATACAAGACCCGCCAGTCTGAATTTAATAAAGTAGTATTGTAAAATAAACACAAGGCACGCAGTGCCAGGCTTGCAGAATGTATCATTACAACAACAAGATATGTTATTGCATAAGTACTTGTCAGCCCTAAATATGCCATTATAACCAGTATATGAAGAGTTAAAGAGAAAAAAAATAGAGATAATTAAGAGAGCGTTAACTTTTTAACCACATCAGATATCTATCTAGACATTAATATGTCAAGTTAAACCACTCTCCACAGTAGTATTAATATATATATTAATATTAATATATATATTAATTAATTATATATAATTATATATATAATATATATATTAATTATATATATATTTATATATAATATAAAATAAAGGTTTTGTAAGCAGTGATATATATGAACCTGTAGATGAAACAACAATGTTTACCCCATCCCTTAAAAGGGCTCATAAAATAGCATTGACACCACTCGTACCTGGAATACATTATGTCTGTTCCTGCTGCATGACTTTTTAGGACTAGAGGGTTTGATTTTGGTAACCTTAAATCCATAAGAAATACTAGTTTTATCATACCTTTTACAAACATTAGACTCCATCTATCAGAGCTTTCAAAGCTTATTTATAACAGTCCCACCTACAGCCACTAACCCCCACTTCTTACCTAGGACATAATTAAACTACTCCAGATCCTCATTAACCTGTTCCTTTGATCTCTGCGGTTATGATATGCAAAGCCATCTCATATGGCCTCATCTCTTGCTATTGGTTGGGATTTTTGATAACTGTATGCAGAGTTCTGAGGAAGCAAAATCTATTGAAGATTTTCTCAAGCTGTGGAGAAATCCAGCTCAAAAGACCAATTTAAAAAAATCCACGTATCGAGTGAAGTGCCTTCATTAGGGTCTAAAGCCTAAAAGAAAATACTAGTGCAGGGAAATGTTGAAGGTCTGTGAGTGACCTTTCTTTGGTTTTAATCACTGAAACTCCCGACAGCTTAATAAGTTGAAGGTGCTAGATCACAGTCTAACTTAATAATACCCCACAGCAGAGCCTTGGCCACCTTTGATTGCTCCCATAAGTCTTAGCACATCTGGTACTCTGTCCTTGGGTGAGAGATGTTTTCCATAACTTTCCCTCTGTCCACTACCTTGCATGTGAATTACTTTTATTAAGCAAAAATGATACACCACTGTATATTTGTATAAGCTTTTGCAGTCTTCCATCACCATCCAACTGAGAGAGATTATTGTTTTCTCCAAAATAGAATTAAACAAGGTTTATCACAAGAATTTCCTTAGCTTTTGCCCCCGCCACCAGCTTTGTTGAGAATCGCATGGGTCAGTCTAACCTTCAGCTGTGACACAAGGTTAAAGGACTGAAGATTGTGACGTTGGGTAGGAATCATCTGCAATGTGCTGCTTTTGTTCTTTTTCAAAAAATAACACACGAGGCAAGCACAGATTTGGCTAGGAAGCTTGTTTTTAAGTAAACAGTAAGCCAAAACCCATACTAACTTAACTAGGAAAGGTATTTATTTTTTCTATGCATAGTTTAGCTATAAGGTAAACAAATATAATAGGTGAATTTATACATAGAAATTGTGGCAAAAATGAAAAAATGTCATCATGTTATAAAGACTGTTGCATACAAGTGTTTGACTCTTCTACACATGCATGTATACAGACGTGTATGAGAATAATAATGATTACAAAAAATCGGAAACCACTCTGCCAAAGTCTTGGTGTTCCTGCCAGATTTCATTTTACAAAACTTTTCCTTATTTTGAATATATGTCTATTTGTTTGCTTTCTATTTTCTTCAGATTCTTTTCTGTTCACAGCTGTAGGATATCTCAGCAACTTCAGTCTGGGCTAAAAAAAAATTAAATATGTAAGTGGTGTCAGTGATCCTTTTTTTCTCATCCTCTTCCTGGAATAGGCATTCAGAGTAGGTTTCAGTTTTCATACACCTTGGATTGCTGTTATTCTTTAATAGACAGTGTAATATCTATCTTTGAAAATCAAGATGATGAGATGCATCACGCCCTGGAAGTATAGGCTGGTGACATTTGCAAAGTTCCTCATACTAATTTTGCAAGATTTGGTTCCACAGTTTTGTATCAGCCCTTGAGAAAGTTTTTTGTACACAGGTAGCTTAGCAGATTTTTGGGCTTCTGTACATGTAAGTGAGAAGTGCATTCATTTGAAAGATTAGAAAATTAATAAATGCACATAACTTCACCTATCATTTTTATATTCTGTGCAATACTGTGTCTCAAAACTGGATTGCTGAACAGTTAGGGAAATTGTGCTGCTCTAACAAGAGACTTGCAAGTTTGGTGTCAGGGCTTTTTTTTGAAAATTAATACTCTGATTTCAGTTTCTGTGTGGAGATCATAGTGCTTTCTGTAAGGCAGAACTGCTTAAATAATGATTAGTCTTTCCTTACATTTTTTAATAAGTGCGGAAAACTTTCTTTTAAATGACACAATTGTTCACAAATATTTTATCTAAAAATAGGGGAATATAAAATTCAAAGGATCTGTTTTACTTGTAACTGTTTTTAATTGATTCTGTTGTGGCCTAGGTAGATTCCATATGTTCTGTTTTAAGATAATCTCTTCCTGCAAATTGTTTGAAAAGACAGAACAAAAGGACTAGTCAATAAATTTTGCCACATGCTCTCAAAACCCTAAACTGTTTGTCATTAAATACATGCTCATGTGAGTAGCCACAACATTCTAAAGTACTTCTCACTCGTTATCAACATCCTCATAAGGCAAAGATTCTGCTGTAATAATAGCAGAAGTTTCATGACCATACTGAGTCTGAGCATTGCCCATTTAGGAGTGGCCTGAAGGAATGTCCAGGGGTGAGAAAGAGGAGAGGAAGTTTATGTGTTAGTTGCCTAGACTCTCCTAGTCTTCACTTACTTTGAACTCAGAGTCTTCCCAAGTTTGAATGGATTTTAAATGCAAATGCTATGTAAATTCTACATAATCCTCAAGAGATTCCTCTTCTATGAAATTACTAGGTGTAACTTGAGCCCACCTATAGTTACAGGTTCCCTTGTGTTCCATGGAAAAAGGAAGCATTTTTCCAGCCATAACTTTTTGTGTTTGATCTGACTTTTACTTCTTTGATGTCTACTTTTCCACGTTAGAAGAGACGGTGAATAATCAGCCTGTAGTCAGCCTCGCAATGCCACTCATGGCCTTTGGAACTCTACCAAATCTCTCCCAGCTCACGTTCTCTCTTTTCCAGAGTTCTACGTGATTATATCTCGTGTGGAATTTGTGAAGCAGCCCTTTAATGACCCCTCTACACCTACCATCTGCAATGCATCATTCAAGAAGATTCTCCAAATGCTTTTTTGGTCCCTCTAGCTCCTCTGTATGACAAAATAAGGCTAAGACAAGGGGAGGCTACTGCATGGGAGTTTTTGATTCCCTTTTCAGTTTGCTATTAAGTCTTACCTAGATAAAGTGGTTAGCTGGTCATCCTAAAGTCAACCAGCTCAACTCCATTTTCAAAGAAAAAATTCCTTTTCTCATTAAACATTGCAATCTTGTCTTTTTATAGCAGGTTGCATTGAGGGGCAAGGAAAACAGGCAGTTTTATCAGACTCTGGAAAAGCATTTCACTAGTTTCAAGGTTTCAAACATCTTTTTACTGGGTCAAGGCATCAGACAATTACAGGTACACTCTATTTTGGCTGATCCAGCAGCTTTCACAAGAAAGAAAAATAACAGTTTCTTTTATTATTGGGTATTAGGCTGCAAGATATAAACCTTGTATGAGAGATTTTTCTGACCAGTTCAGTGTTATTAATTACATAATTAAATGCAGGCTCTTTATTTTCCTGTCCTACTTAAAATGAACAAGGTGAAAACCCAATAGATGCTATTCCTGATCATTCATTTTATAATCTTTAGCTTACACTGCAATTATTCTTATAGTTGTTTGACTGATTTTCTTTCTGGTTTTTGTATTGATGCCTGTCACCATTAGGAAATTCATAGCTCCTTCAGACTGAAGTTTCTGAAGTAAAGATAAGAGCCTTTAAAAAATAAAAAATATTAAAAATTACTTCAGTGTTAGTTTAACTAAATATTTCCTGAGGCTCCTATGAGTATAGCCTGTGTAATTCAGCAACAGACTTTAAAAGTATATACATGAAATAATATTATTTGCAATCAAGCAATGCACTCCAACTGGCTCTCAGCCACATACATTGACTCAGATTCATTGGACAGTCATTTAGTTTCTTTGTGTGATTTATCCCAGCCAAATTTCAGGGATACAACAGAGGCATCTAATTAAGATCATAATTGCTTTAGGTTCTCTTGCTCACCAGTAGTGAGAGGGGGACATTTGAGAGACAATTCAGGTTTTAAATACAGGTTTATTTGTCCTTTGATGCGTGTGTCTTTCTCCATTGACTAGCTGGCAAGATGAGACTAATTGCAGTTCTAATTAAGTGCCTCTCTTACATGCCTAAAATTAGCTAAGATGAATCCAGATTTCTTTGCCTTAACTTCCTTTTGTAAAACAACTTTAAATTGTACTTCTCCTCTGTGAATATGTAGCACCAGGCATGGCTGTAATATAAATTTTAGTGATCTTTGTACTGTCAGTTATTATCAATAGTAGTATCAACAGTAGACTCACCTAACATAAAGTTATCTTTTCTCAAAAAAGCTGAGTCACTGAGATTTGAAAAAGTTTTAATTATATATTTTCTGCCTAATCAGGAGTCAAACCTGTCCAAGGATTTGAGGGAGGCTCACCTCGTGAAGCCCCTTAGAAATATTAAATTATGTGACTCACAGCTGAAGAGAATTTTGAAGATCTCAGATTATACTAAATGCCTATTTACTCAAATCTCCAATGTACCGCTTACCCAGACCACAAAACCCTCCCCACCAAGACAGAATCATTTTTTTTCACATTTACCATGTTCCTAGTATTCCTCAGAGAAAGAAATACCACCACCCATGACCAAACAGCACCACTACTAACACATAATACATCCTGCTACTAATGTATACCACCTAATCTTTGCTGGACCCTCTCACAATGGTGGTCTTGCCAGACTCGTGGAAATGTGAGTGCACATGAGCAAGAGAGAGCTCAAGTTAATTCCTCCTACATCCTGCTCTGCTTAGTTCAAAAAAATTGTCTCGCTCCTTCTCTCCTTCTGCTCTCTATTACCAGCTACAAGAGTAATACTATCTTTTTTTTTTAAGTCAGGGGAGTTAGGTTGGAGGATCTCCCCCATGCAGCTGCAGATATGAGACAGGTTTTAGCAGCTGAAGTACAAAGGAGGGAAAAAAGCTATTTAAAATAATATCACCTGGCTTTCTGCCCTACAAGAACTTTCCTTCTTTTGTTGGAGGGTTCAAGGCTGTCTTCCTTTTGCTCTTTTGGGTTTAATAAAACCTTTTGTACCCCTTCCACTCCCTCTCCCCCAGGTGGTCTGCATGGCTGCTGATTGAGGTCAGCTGCAAGAGATGTAATGTCCTGAGTACAGTGTAGCAGCCTTAATCCTGATGTTAGAGTTATAGCCCCTGGAGGCCGGAGACATTATTGTTTTCCTGGCTGGCTGACCTCAGCCAACAGTTGTTCTGGTCACCCAGCATGAGCCCACCTACCAAAGGCATTAGAGAAATGCTTTGCACATATTTTCTGAGCAGAAACATTTCTTCTTTTGTAAGTGAGAGGGCAATATTGATAGGGTGATGCAGGTGGGCAGGGCAAGATCAGCAGTCTCCTGCAAAGCTCAGGGCAGAGCTTGGGTCTCCCAGACAGATGGAGGCTCCAGGATCTAGAGAGCTTCTGTGAGGTGCAGTCTGCAGGGCCAAGCCGTTGCTATGCAGACCCCTGAGGTACCTGAAGGGGACTGAAAAGGAAATTGCAGCTCTGAAGCAGCAGATTTATTTATTCATCCCTCATGCAGCCCCTCTGACAAATCAATAGCTTTGTCCTTGATTAAATGTATTCACATCCAGTCTGTTGCAGATACAGCTCTGCTGTGTCCCTAGTAGACTGGACAAAATATTTCCTTAACTCACAAAATGGCAAAGAGATTATCTGTTTCAAATCCAATCAACCATTTAGAAATCTGCTCTTCTCTTTTATTGGTGAAGAGCCGGATTGAGGAATAAAGTATTCCACCTTCCTGTCAGGTTTTCATTGGTTCCTGAGACCAGAAACACACAGTGTGTTTCAGCTTGGACTCAGGATAACTTCCCTGCGCGAGGCATATGCTTTCAGTAGTTGGTGGGCAGGGACAAGATGATGATCTACAGCTCAACATCCTCTCAAACCTCTGTCTTAGTTAACAATTGAAAGCCAAGCCGTGTAACTGTATCAATCTGATGAGAACTAAATATGGAGGCATTCGTCAGCTGTATAATAGAGACACCAAAGTCTGAGTTCCTTGGAAATATGTTTTGATGAGCAGAAATTCAATATACTTCACACTCCTCTCATCATGTCCATGAAATACGTATACTATAATAGAAAGAAAAAAAATCATAGATTGGGCTGTTTTGCAGAGGTATCAAGGATTTATCATGCTGGTTCTCACCTGAGTCAATTAGCTTGGCACATCCCTTTGATGGAAGTGCTTATTTTCATTATCAGCCACGGGTAGGGTGCAAGATTTAGAAAAGGGAAAATAACCTCAGACAATGCAACATCCTCAGAGAGAGTGAAAAAAAATGGACAGTTCAGATAGGGAGAAACATCACCATGGTGTTTTTCATGGACTGTCACTGGGTTTTGCCAATACTGTGGCCTGAATCTTGAACTGCAAAGTCATGAAAGTGATGTGGGGGTATCAAAGAGAGAAGGGGAAGTAAAAGCACTTCCTCATCATATGTCTGACTGTGGGAAGAAGACAGATCTTTCCTTTTTTGTTGTTGCCGTGCTACAGGCAAACGACTTGGTAGATTGCATCACTCTCCCTGAAAGAGCTGCCTGCTATCGGAAGCATTGCTGTGCTTCTTATGAGCTCTCACACCCTCATGGTACATGTGCACATTTCACAATATGTTTTGCAAGATTAGATTTAAAAACAAACTTAGAAGAGAGACAGAAGTGTTCCATCTTCTAACTGACAGGCACTTTCCCCAACAAATCTTACATCCACATCCCAGTTTACCAGCTGGTTTACAAAGTGCATATCACCAGTGCATATCACCAGCTCCTATTCCCTTATGAAGTGTCTATTGCAGCTAACTGTGGGACTATCAAGATGCAGGACAGCAAGACTGCAATCATAAAGTCATCCAGTTGACAGGTGAACTGTCCCTTTTCTCAGCTGCTTGTTGCTAAGTTTTTCTTGAACATATATTTCCAAAATTCAGCTGCTACTTCCCTCTGCCTCTATGAATATATGGATAAAAATTTCTTGCTGAGAAGCATCTTCGAGTTTACTTGCAGCAGCTACCTAGGACTTATTAGCATTCCTCACTGTTAAGACAGGAAAGTTGTGAAATGCTTTACAACTTAGACTCACAGATTTAAATGGTTTTTAAAGCTAGTGATTTAGTTAGAGTATTAACCTCAGAGCTGGACTAGTTCAGCAGTTTTTCCCCCCTAGGCTTCAGCATGCCAGGAGATCCAGCATATTATAAATATACATAGCTCTGAGGTCATTATTGCTCAGATTTTGATGTGTCTGCTGTTCAGTTGTTGACTCCAGATACATCAAAACCTGATAGTTAATAACCATTGGCACTGATTTAACTTGGGGTCTTTAATATAGTTTGGAGGATTTTAAGTCCTATAATATTTAAGCAGTTAAACACCATGGCTACTTGGATCAGTAGTAAATACTGTATATTTTTGTCTGGGATGTGAAATATCCAGATTTGCACTGTATTCTTGAGGCTTTGAGTGCAACATCTAGAATGTTGCAAAGGTGATGCAGCACTTCTGGGTGCTAAACTGCGAGAAAAAGTTTGGGGGGAGGGGATATGTAGAGAAAGCTCACAATGAACTGTTAAGAGTCCATATTTCTTAATTATTACACCAAATTGCACCTGCCCTGACACCTTCCCAGTTGAATCAGCAAGCTCATTGACATACTTGTTGTAGAAGGAAAACTGACCTGATCTCAGATGAGACTTCCAGCACTGCACTTATATAAAGAATAGATATTTGCTATTTAGCGTGCCCCCTCATTCTCTGGCAGGGAGGCCAGTTGAAGTGTGTTTCTCAGTGACCAACATTTCCAGAGCTGTAGTCCCAGTTCTGAAAATTGCTCCTCCTCTGGCATTTAGACAAAGCATTTTCTTCTGCATTTTGGCTTCAATATATTTATGAAGTGCTAAAATATCTACTAGACAAAGACATAAGTTTGGAAGCTGGAAAGTACTTTTCACACAGCATTTTTGGTTTTGTATTTCTTCAGTAACCTGCTTCTCTACTCACTTCCCTGAGTAATTAATTCTATGCAATTTTAATGAAAGAAAGAGGGAGATCAATACAAGACTGAATCTCCATACCATCTGTACACAAGAGTATTTGGGGTGGAGATTAGCATAGTGAAAGGATGTCACTGAGTTGTGTTATTTACTATTGATGGATTCATGTGAAACTACAGTCAAATGTGAAGTCACCATTCAACTTGACTCTAACAAAACAAAACAAACAAGCAAAACAAGCGAACAAGCAAAACCAAACAACCACCAGAAAACCCGAAACCAGCCTAACAACACATCTCCGAAGATCTTTCAGTCTACATACACTTTGAAAAGCACTGAAATATAAACATTTTCTAGGAAACTGTATTTCCTAGGCCTGTTTTCAGAAAAAGAGTATCAGCCTGTGAATCTGCATTAATGTTCAATCTGTCCCAAGTGTTCACTAAACATAAAAATATATACCTTGTGTGCAAACTGTTGCAGTGGGATTCAGCCAGTGTTTGTGAGGACTCTACAGAAGACTTGTCCATGTGGGGCACAGTGTAAGGAATGTCAGAAGACAATTTAAATACCAAATTTGTTCCTGATTAAGAAAAAATCAAAAGCACTGTGTTGTGTTTTCAAATGAGCTCTTTGAAGCCCAGCTCTTAATCTGTGGTGTTTTGAGTGCAAACATGTGGCATGTTTATACTTGTCAAGTCAGTCAAGTGTTTTGTAAGAGAGAGTATTTGGACTTTTCTACTGCTGGCATTGGATTTTGCTGCATAGTCCCTGATAATTCTATGTGTGTTTCATAATCATTATTAATTAGCTCTTTAATAGTAAACAAGTAAATGAACAGATGCATGGAACCACTTCACAATTCATTTTGAAGAAGCTTCCTGTGAGATCCTCCTTGAGCTTGTGAGTTCCTGATAAAGGAACAGGCAGCGGTCATCTTCTGTATAGACATTGCGAAGTCCAGACATGTATTTTTGAGGGTATTAATTAACATAATCTGTTATAACTCATATAGGAAGATATTCCTCTAATTTTGGTTGTTTGGTATTGTCTTGCTATTTTTCTTATTGAAAACTGTCTTATAAGGTTTTCTTTCATTTTTGCTTAGTAATAGCATTCCAAATACAATTCTTTGTGGAAAACTCTAGATGATGAAGATACCAGTCAACACGAAAAGGGAAAGAAGATCGAGAAACTGTGATGATATACACTTTCACTGTGCCAGTGGTATTTAACAGGTCCATCACTTTCAGTGGAGTGTCCCTCATCTTGAAGTTCTCATTTCTCTTTTGCAGTGTGGTTTTTTTTTTCCACACATAGTGAAAATATTAATCTTTTTCTAGATATTCTGAATTTGTTACTTAAATAATCTTCCCTTGCTATCTCTAAACATCAAAGGCTTGAGTCCTCCTTTTCATGTTTTCCTTCTGCAAGAGAATTTCTGCAGCATCCCATGGACACTCCTGCTGTCTCACTGACTTCTTTCAGCTGAGATTGGTTTTTTTCAGCTGAGATTATTTGCTAATCCTGTATGAGAACATGTGAGAATTTGTTTTCTGTTAGAAGCAGTGAAAATGAGCATCTGTCTTACAATGTCATATAAGTGAGGAGTGGGTTCAAAATCTGCAGTTTGTCAACCAGCAGTTTAAGGAAACCTAGCCTTCCTCTTTCGTAGCTGTACCTCTGACAAAGCTTTCTGGTGATGTGAAATATCGTCTAAGAGCTCAATACCTCCTGAGAAGCTCCACAGCTCATATTCCTGCTCCTCTAAGACAGTAGTATATTCTGTATACCAAGATAATATTATCTGTCCAGGCTGAGTCAAGGCTGACTTTCTTATGAGAGCTAGTAGTAACGTACTTCTTCACTACTGGTTAGGAACTGCTAGTGTAGAAATTGAATTGAACTAGAATATGTGACTTGAAACAAAGATTAAAAAGGCTTGTAATTAATTTGTAACTGTTCAGTTTTATTACTGAGAATTTGTGGAACAAAGTCCTGGATGCAGGCACAGTAAGCTACGGGGAAAAAAATATAGAAGATGTCTATAACTGAAGTAGCCATTTTTTGTTGTAATTTACAGAAACAGACTATGAGCAAAATAGGAAAAATTCTACTACATTAAATTATGACCCAAGTGCCTACAAACCAAAGTACATTAGACTAGATTTCCTGAGTCTCTGTAAGACTGCCTTATTTATAAATGACAGAATCACAGAATGGTTGAGATGAGGAGGGATCATCTGGTCCAATCCACCCTGCTCAAGTGTGGATACGTACAACCAACTGCCCAGGACTGTCTCCAGCCAGGCTTTGAATATCTCAAATCATAGACACTCCACAACCTCTCTGGGCAAGTTAGGCTAGGGTATCACCACTGCCACCCCAATAAATTAGTGATTTCTTGTTTCAGATAGACTATCATGTGTTTTAATTTTTACACATTGCTTCTTATCCCGGTCATGCTAGATTTTTGAGAAGGCTTAATTCACTGGAAGCATTTCTCATTTTCTTAAATAAAGGAAAATATTCTCTTCTTGTCCAAGAGAATATTTTGTAAATAGTTGATGCAAAATGCTCAGTTCTGTAGAATTAGCAAATATGTGCTAAAAGAAGGCAAACTAAGTTTGACCAGATAAATACATGCCAAATCTCTCTGTCTTAACAGTATAATTCACATGCTGCTGTCCATTTTGTTCTTATGGGTAAATGAACATCAGAAAAAGGAAGTTTCTTTTCTATCAATATTTACTTTACAGAGGAATTGAAGATTAAAATATTTGCAGGAGATCATAAACTGAGTTTGCATAACTATCACAAGGGAGAATACTTCTGTAATAGTGTGTTGGTAGTAGACTTAAAGACATTGCTGTCAAGTAAAAGCAAATTTCATAATTTCTGTTTGAATTGTAACATAAATATTTCATTATATTTACATTCTTCTTGTGAATCTCAAGGGTACTCAGGTCATGAGGCCTGATTCTTCTTTTTTTACTGCCCTTAACATCCTAGTTTCCCTCTGATGAATACTATTTAAATATGACAGAAAATGCACCTGTTATAGGGAAGCTCTGTATTTCTTATTCAAGTAGGACATTCTGAAACATAACAAGAAAGTAAAAACAGGAGATGACGGAAAAAAGGGCAAAAAGGCAAAACAAGAAAGCAAGTTAGAGGACGGCATAGTAAATGAAAATGCAATTGCAGAGGAAATGCAAAAATAAGCAACTTTCAAAATCCAGGCTATAGTGTTATCTTAGGCTTATGGTAGGACATAAATTAATTCATACTTTCTTGTGATTTATGGTGTCACTGTTAAACCCTTAAATAGCATTAAATCCATGCAATTGAAAGTTGCACAGCATTTTTTTTCTGTGTGCTGTATGTAACATCTCTATAAATAGTCCTGTATTCCAGGCATAGACACAAATATGATTTTAAAATTTTTAAAACATTGCATCACAGTGGCCACTTACTGAACAAGCGAAAAGCAAAAATACATTATCTCAATGGAAATCTGTTGGGGATCAAACACCTCTACAGTATTCTATAAGCATTAGTTTTATCAAGAGACATTATCTAACAGCAAGGTGCATCTGCAGAAAACACAATGTTCCGAACTATTCTGCTGATTTATTTTTAAGTATTGAAGAACAAAGTATTTGTAGGGTCAGCCAGAAGTCATCATTGAAGGGAAATATGTGTGATCACACTGAGATTAAAGAGGAAATACATTCAGTTCATCCAAACATTACAATAATAGGATTAGGAAATAATAGGATTATAAATACTAAACCTTTGAGGATAAATTCTACTGTTGAGGAGACCTGTGACTGGATCTCTTGATTGTCTGCAGATCTTTTTACACCAGTAATAAAACAGGAATTGTTTTGAGCACTTTCTGACTTAATTTAGGTGTTGTTTCAAACATGTGATTTTTTTTACCACCTCTGACATTTGCTGTCGCCTTTTCAAAGCCCTTTCCAGATGTATTTTTGTATAATTCTATGACAGATTAAGTGTGAATTATTATTGTAAGTAGCTTGGTCCATCGTGCCATACACAGCAAGAGGGGTGGCATATAATAAAATCTTCTATTTAACTTTTTTGAATGAACAAAGACCAGGATCAAAATACAAATATAATTGTTCCATGATGGTTTGTTTCAGAGAAGCAATGCAATTTTTCATTGTTTTTCACTCTGTGTTGTCTTAGACAAAGCTGTATTTTGTATATGGTTCTATTTTATACTGGTTTTGAACAAGTATTTCCACTAGCTATAGTGTCAACTATAGTCGGGATATTTTTTTAATTTCCACTTCTCCACACACACATACCCAAAAAAGGCCAAATATAGAGTAACAGCTCTGTCATTTTACAATGGGATAGGTTACAAATTTCCCCTCCCATCAGTCCTACAAGGGAGACTGCACAAGAGGAAGATGTTATGGTCCACAGTCACAGGTTTGATACTTAAATAATATTTGGTTTACTATCTTGTTAAATGAGGTGAGCTGCACTCCTTAGCTGGCGAGGGAATGGCTTGTACTTAGCCATTTATGTTTATTTGGGGTTCAATTTGAAACAGGAGTCAAGTATATTTGATGGCAATCCTCTGCTGAATTATACTGATTTATTCTGAGCTGAAATCCACACAAAGCTTTAAGAAAAAAATATTGAAGATTTGCTTTAGGACATTAGATCAGTTTACAAAGTTGTTTGAACATGCATAGTTTGAGTTTTTGCTATGATCCAGCTATTTTTCTAAAATGTTGTGAAGTTAAGCTATATATGTCAGAGGAGTTTAAGAGAAACCTGAAGAAAAGTGAACTGACATGGAGCAGTGAGGAAGTGTCCAGGGGACAGTGTGATGCTGGAAGCTCTTGCATTTCAGTTACAAAAGCAGGAAGGCTTGGGGATAGATCCTGCATGATGTACATGAGATCATGTACATGAGTTTAGTCACCATAGTGAAAAACAGGTGTTAAAAGTCCATGTACAACTGCAGAGCTTTTTCATTGGTATTGCAGAGACATGGTGGGATAGCCCACGTAACTGGAAAACAGCAGTGGATAGATACAGACCAAGAAAATGAAGGTGTTTACCTTCTTCACACAGCTGTAGGGACAATTGCAAAACTTCAAAACCAAGAGAAATTTTAATGACCTTGATATTTTCTGGAACTAGAATGTAGCGGGTATGAGAAATAAAAGAGATTGCTGGAGTGTGATGATGACGATACTTGATACAAGGCAGGTTTGAGCCAATGAAGGCAGATGCATTGCTAGATCCATAATACAGAAACAAGAAAGAATTAATTCATAATGTGAAGAACATAGGCAGCCTCAGCCATAATGACCATATGATTGTAGTGTTTAACATCCCCAGATAAATGGGTAGGATAAAGAAGAAAATTAAAATCCCAGACTTCAAGAGAGAAGATCCATTGGCTTATTCAGGAATCTACCTGCAGCATTCTGGCACCTAGGAGGCCTGGTTAGTCTTCAAGGGTGTCATCCTCAAAGCATAAGTATGGTCTGTTCTAACATGCAAGAGGTTAAATTAGCATGAAGAAGACCAGTACAGATCACAGGAGAGATCCTGATTAAAACAAAATGCTAAAAGGAAGATAGAAGAGCAGTTGGGTGACCCAGAGGTGTGGACCCCAAGCACAAAGTGAAGTTAGGGATTCAGAGTCAACTGGATATCATAGGCATTTGTTTCTAACTGAAAGGATACCCATTCTGATGTATGGAAGATAGGAGAGATCATTCTGAGAGGTGTGAGGGATTAATAATGACGGCGCATTTTTATTGTTCTGGTTTGGGATTTCTTTTTACTGTTCTGTGAATAAAATATAACATTTATATTAACTGCACTCATGTATCTGGTAGAAATTCACTGATATATACTCTGGTAGAAAGCAAGAAAAAAGAAGATACGAATTTCCTAAACCTGTCAAGAAATGATCACACAAGAAAAAAAGTAAATTCATAAAAAATATGTACCTTTGTAGATAAAGTTTTCAGAAAATTGGAAGAAACTAACTTTCAAAAATTTAGAGGAAGCTAGAGCTTTTATATTTGGCACTAGCCATCTGGGAGTAAGGAAGGTATTGGTCTTGTCGGAAGAAAATCAAAAATATTCTCATGCAACGGCTGACTTTCTGCAGTTAGACAGAATTTTGAAACATCTTTTACTCACAATTTAATTAGACTAAAATTTGTAAACCAGCTTTTTTAGGAGAAAAGCAATAATTGTATGAAAATTGGAACATTATTTGTACTAGCATTACCAAAACTAAAGGTTTTGACCTACTAAAGTCACAGAAAGTCTTACCTACCAAACACAAAACTAGGAAGATGTGAGATGTTCCAATTCTCTTTCATCTTCCCATACACCATGGCCTGACATATAGGGACTTCATGCAGGAAATTTAAGGTCTCAATCCACATTCATGTGGGGTGTGACCTGGACCCTGAATCTGGAAACTGCCCATCATTTCAACTTTTTCTTTTTTGTTGAAAATGTCTGAATTTGTACTGTTATTTTATCGTCCTTTCACCCCAGAGATTCTGCTTTGTTATTTGAAATTTTTGAATTATTTTTGACTTATTTTTACCTTAGCAAAAATATGTTAGTTATTTACATGTCTATTTAGTATGCAATCCCAAGGAAGAGCTCTCCTATTGCATTGTTAATTGTCCAATGCAACAGAGACTAAAAATGCATCAAAAACAATGCTCAAAGTGCTTTACAATATTGACTTCCATCAAATAATCACAGGTGGCCTACAAAAATGTTAATTCATCTGCCTTTGCCCATTTGGATCAAGTATTGGTTCCTGGGTTACAGATCCATATATTTTATCTTGTATGTATAATCACTTAAGGTGGATCATCATGCCTGTATTTTGTCTGTACACATTACACAGAGTTCTGAAAATTGCTATTTCTCCATGTAAGGGATAATGCACATTACATCTCCCTCTACAGACCCCCTTTTTTGATATTTCCCTGCTGCGTAATTCAATATATGTGGGGAATACCAGAGTAGTGAACAGATTGGTCTCTGATGATGAGATGCCCGCTGCACTTCTCCATCCACCTTGTGACAGAGAGATGATACAGCATCCACTGTGGACAAAGAGCTTTTTCCTCTTTCAGATGCAGTGACAGGTGGTAGCAAGAATGACTGCAGTTAGGTAGTGTGTCTGGTAGGCACGGAGAATAAAAAAGGGGCTTCCAGGTTTGCTCCAAAAATTTGTGTATGGAGGAAGAAATGCATTATTAACATTACCCTGTATTTTATGTTCACATCTTCATGGATAAAGCTAAGTGGGCAATGAAGTCAATACGTTTGCTGTCTAAACTCAAAATGTGTCATTTAGCCCATTAGTACCATACAGACTGTCGAGGGGGTTGGTGGGAATCCTGGCTATAGATAAAATGAGCTCTCAGATTCCAACAGCTAGAGGAAAGGATGACAGTAGTACTGCTACCTGCACTCCTTTTGTGAATGAGAAAAGGGCTCCATGCCCTAATGGAATCATAGAAGTTCAGGCAAAATTGGAAAATTACATATTGCTTGCTCTCTTCACACACCTATGAATACTTGAGGTCAATTTTCCCTATATTGACCTTCCACATCTGCATCATTCATCTCCATTTTTACAATATGTTGCATTAAATTCCATATTTCTGACAATATGCCCCACACAATCACATCTGGAGTATTTTGTAAAGGAGGCAATAGTGCTGAGCAAGGTGTAAAACTGGATGTATAACAATTCCTGCACCTCAGTACAATTAAAAATAATGTTTGAGCCTGATAGCTAGAGGAAAGCTCAGTATTAGGTAATGTTCTAGGGTTTTTTTACAGGGTAGAGACACTGGACATTTGAATGCCATGCTCCCCTTTCCCAGCCAGGGCAAAGTAAACAGAGTCCAGTACAAATGGGAGCCAGATAACATGGGTAAAACTGAGCTCCTCTGCTGCCTGATTGGTATTACCAGTTTGGCCAGTTTGTGCCAGTTTGGCCAAACAAGGAATTGTATGAACAGGTAGAGAAAATCTTTCCATTTTCCCTAACATTTCCAGAAACTAAGCTTAACTTTTTTAAAGTTCCAAAATGTCTACTTTATGTTGTAGTTCATTGTTCTTAGTGTATTTTATACTGTGTTGCCATGTTCTGAGTAAAGCCAGAAGTTCAAAGAACAAAAATCTTAGAAGTTAATCTTGTGTTACTTCAAGTCTAGTCAGAAATAAGAGAGAAAAAAAATTAAAGATACATTCATTTATTCTACAGATACCAAGTTACTTTTTTCCCCACAGCATTGTGTACGTGAAACAAGGCCCTGGTTTCCCAATAGAGACTTCACCAAGTGTAAACCTGCTTATGTTTTATACTGGTCTTTTATGTTTTGTGTTAGTGCTGTTGCTGGTTCTAAACAAGTATTTCTTACTATTCATATGCATCATAGCCAAGCATTAGATTATCCAAAGCATACTCATATTTTCAATGCTTATTCTGTATCATTGTGTGTGGTCATACAGATAATGAGTTATTCAAAGAGTGAGCAATGATAAAGTAAATTTTTCAAACAAACACATACTTTAGCTTGTAAAATATGCATATTTTGGAGAATATCCATTTTTCAATAGCAGAGTTACTGAAGGTACTCAGAATAATTTATTCTTATTCACATCCTTCTGAAGAATTAAAACAGACATTCTTCATATGATCTTTCTTTGGGAAAATACTAAGAGTGAAGAAAACTGATTCCTTGAGTGGGAGGTTCCAGAAATAGGAGTGTTTGGGAATTTGTATGATTCAGACTCCCAGTATAAATTAAAGGATTTTTAAATTCAAACAATCTAGAGAACACTTTTGAAACGGGCCATACATTTTTTGAGGAATAAGAAAGTCAGTGCTGATTGATAATGAATAGTTTCACATTTTCACAGCAAATTAAATAGAGACATTCTTTTAAGGGACAGTATGTATTCCACCTTAAACAGGGGATAAAATAAATCTTTGAAACATTTTAGTAATGCAGGCTTTGCTAAACATGGACCCTTTCAAAGTTTTGTTAAAGCAATGTTGTTTACAAAGTCTGAAGATGATGAGAAGCAGAAGAAAATTAAGAAATGTTATCTAGGTGACTCAGTTTGAATAGTCAGCTGGTCTCCTTCAGACATTACAGAGGGCTCAGATAAATTGCCAGAATGTTTAAAACTGGGCTGCCCATAATGAAAGTGCCTTGTTGTAAGTATTAAACACCCAAAGACACACAAGACAAGTACTGAAGTCTGAATAGCAGCTCTGCATTGAAAAGCTAGGATCGTAAACCAGCAGGGAACCAGAGCAGTAGTTCATACGACTTACTAAGCACCCCAGCTGGCATAGGTTTTTGTGTGTGTGCATTGATTTTAAATTGAAAGGAAAGGAATGTAGAGGTAAATATATATTTAACTTTTTCATTTCCACTGTTTTGAATTTAGTTTTTATCTTCTACAGCTTATTTTCCACATTCAGCATAATACCTTTTTCTTTCCCAAATATTATTTTATATATGTATATAATATCAGAAAAGCAAGCATGCATATATTGCGTATTTACATACAATTGTAAAAGGAGAACAGGTTGAAGTGTCATAATTCTTCCACGACTGAACACACTACAAAGTAGTATATTGTTATGATGATTTACATAGAAACATCAAGTAAGACTCATGGATCTTTGTGAGTTCAAAAAACCTATACATCTTTACTTAACCTTTGACACATAACTTAGGTAAAAATAACTGATTTTTTCAATTTTATCATAAACCAAAAATAAAACCTCTGTGGGGAAAAAAAGAGAAATATATTCAAAATATATCTATTATACAATGATACACCAAAATATTTTGTTCCTCTTGAGAAGAAAGAGTGGCACCTTCTAAATCTTCTATTGTAACAAGAACAACTATCTTTGGCCAGTCACAACATACTGGGGCTCACTTACCCATGTTGGGTTCCCTGACAGCACTTGTAGGGTTTTTCTTTATTCTAATGTTTGGATTCAATTCATGGATAAAATCCATTTTCCACTAAGGATACTTGCTTATATGCTTCCATTTCCTGGAATTCTTTGCTGGTTCTTGCTGCACAGATCATTTCAAGGTTCATCTTCAGACTGCTCCAACTTACTTGGAAGTACCAAAAGAGAAAGAAACTTTGTACATGCTTTGTTAACAAACATGAATCCAAAACCTCCTGGCTGACGATATCCCATTTTAATAGAATAGGGTAGAAAACTTCCTACCTCATAGAAGAGTGCATCTTACAGCTCTGTTGTAAAGTTTTAACTGACTAAACAAGCAAACTAATAATTAAAAAAAAAAAAAAAAAGAACAAATACATGGAAAAAAACAGAAAGAAACCCCAAGCATAAACCCACCACAACATATTTCATGTTGCATCTAAGTAACAGATGTAATTGTGGTTCTTCCTGTCAAACTGGAACATAAGCATGAGACTCCATCAGTTTAATAGAGGTATATTATCATTGTTTTCAGCCAAGCTAGTAGATGTAATAAAAGATATTCAACACATGCCCTTTCTTTGGCAAGAAGCAAAGATTGAAAGACTTTAGGTGTGGTGTTCCCACAGCAAAACCAGCCTTCTTTTTCAGTGATGCCTTTAAAACATATTTGTACAATCAGGAAGTATTTTTGGAAGTACTTTCAGAATCTGTATTTCTCCATATCTACCTGATCTCATTAGATGAATAAAACTGTAGTCATTCATCACAGTAATTTTATTAGTTGCTTATCCTCGCTTAGGCTATTAAAACATGAAAGTGTCATTTCATACCAACCAACTAAACCAAAACTGTATTAAGAAGTTTCACTTTTTTCTTCTGTGGTCTACAGTGTTGCATACTCCCTGGGTTCACCTGTCTTTATCTGTACTCTCTTTCTGGAGCCTGCTCATAAGTTGGTACTCAGAGAATTTACACTTTTATCAGGGCCATGCTTCCATGTTGTGTTGATCCTATAAGGTCTGAAACCATCTGTGAGATACAGGGACAGTTTTCTGCTCCAGTAATAGTGGATAAAAAAGGGAATTCTGCACATCTTGAGAGTCATTGCATTCTCTAGTCCAAAAGGAAATCTGTATCAATTCTGTGTCCAGAAATAGCTTGCGTCCATTGACATCCACAGGTCCAAAGGTCTTTTATTGTTTTGCCTTATTTGTTCTTTGGTCACTCTACTTAGATAAAAAAACGGGAGTAACCTAACAAATGTTGCAAAACATTCAGAGAATACGACGACATGTGCTTAGGAAGTAAGGATGACAAGCAACACAACAATCAAAAGGACTTGTTCCACAAAGGTATTTGGGAGCCTTGCTCCCCGTGATTACCTTTGTGCATCTGGGCTTCTGCATCTGTCTCTTAGGAAGCTGATATTTCTACACAGGAAATAAGTCTTAGAGATGTAAGATCAGTCTTAGAGATGTAAGACTATGACCACCCACTCTAAATATCCCAGAAAGAGATGTTTCAAAGATTGACAGGATGTTTCTTCCACTCTCCAGAGATTAACTATAACTTTTAAAATTCTCTTCTCAGCAGAAGTTGAAGCTTCTTGTAGCTTGGGAAGGTCTGATTCTGTTCTGAAGTTTATTAGACAGTAAGTCTTGAAGAAATGGAGGATAGTGTTTTGGCCCAGGTGATGAATGTGCCTACAGCAATCAGGAAACTCACCCAAAACAGGAAACACATCTTGATTACCAAACATCTTAACTACCCAGAGCAAAGAAATGGCAACAAGCCTACTTACATCCAGAGACTTTTTCAGATATTCTGCACAGAGAGTACCTCAGGAGATCTATCCATTTTCTAAATCTTAAAATGCTGTATTCCAAATTTCTGCCAGACACCTTCTCTCAGCTTGCAGAGTGGCAGGATATATTCTCATTCCAGTGGTGAAGCAGTCAATTCTTGGAGCTAATATCTTCCCAGTACACCAGAAAGTTGCAAAGTACAAAGCAAGCCAGAAGAAGTGTACTTGTTGGCTCCACAAAGTGTGATTTCACTCTATTTTTTCCTGTACATCTCCCATTGCCACTGGGAAGAACAAAAAAACCAAACAAAACAGCACCAAACCACATAACTGAACAAATCCTGTTGGTTAAGATACTTTGGCAGAAATCTCTTATGATTGCATGTTTATCATCAGAGTAGCCATACAAAGTGGGTAAAACTTCAAAAACATATGAACACACACATATCTACCATACTCTGGTTGACAGATTGAAAATTGTAACACCATAAATGTGTGTAGCTTCATCTGAAAGCAGGCATAAATCAAGTTTATTGAGGTTAGATACAACAACTGTGAATAGGTGTGTGCATTCTGTGTGAGGTGATATACATTGACAACAGTTCTGTGAAGTACCATCTGTTATATATAGATTAAGAGGTATGTATTTTGTCTTTGAACACATAGTAGTGTTCATAGCAGAGCAATCTACCAAAACCCTGTACCTCTGAGGCTTTATAGGAACATTGCTTCTTCTCTTCAGAAGGTGAGAAAAGTTTCTGTTAAGATGAGGACTCCAGGCTCTTTGCTCTATGGGAAACACCAGAAGTAACATCACTCTTGGGTCACCTTGACCTGAAAATTTTAGGAGAATGAGTAATTTTAAACACATGAAGAGAAATTTACATTATCCCATTTTAGTCCTAAAAACAGGCAAGAAATTCAGTCTATAACTTCTGCCTCTCTTTGGGTAGTTAGATTCATTCAGTCAAAGACAAAAGACAGTCTCCAGCAAAAGGCCATTTAAAATTAAATGAGTTACCTTAGCAATTGGGAATGCTAATGACCAGAGAGGGAGCCAGGGGATTCTGGACTTCTAATTTAGCTAGCCAAGCTGCATGCTGTAGTTGGAAGGGATAATAATGCAGCAAAATACAAAATTATTTGGCATCCTCTGCATGTAAAGACAAAACCAGAGGAGACAGATCTTCTTTTGCCTTCATGGAACTTGTAGAGGGATGATTAATTTTATATCTTTCCATGTGGTTATTCATCCAGTTCACATTTCTATTTCTTTGTGTATTAATTTCTGATATATCTCTTTTTCCTGCAACTAACATTGGTTTCTACTTTTAGTAGGCATTCTATTATTCCAAAATCAGTTATAAAGGGACATAGCTCCTGAAAATGGACTACAGCAAAGGCTCTTGTAAAGTGCCATGTCATTATTAAAGGGCCAGAAAAAAACAGCATGTGTTTTAATGAGAATTGAAAGTTCCTAAAGCCCAAAACTAAGTTGCTTGGTTTTGCATTGAAAATCTTGGTCCATTTTCTTCTTAATTTTCCATAAACTTCTTATATGACATCTGGAGAGTACATCTTACAGTTATGACTAATGGTCCACATGAATTGAAATTTGTGTAATATTAAGAGGCTGCCCATAACTCCTATTTCCATGCCTTTCACACAATAAAGGCCTCAAAAAATGTTTGCAAATCATCGCACCTCTCAAGCAAGGTTAGTAACTACCTTAAAAAATAAGCTTAATTTTTGTAGTTGCAGGTGGGTTTTTTTAAAATATGGGATCCTTTCTAGTAAAGGAGCATTTTTATTCTTAATATTTATATATACAGTGATCAGCAAATGGTGATATCAGCATAGACACTGAAGCAAAGTTGCGAAGTTCAGTTGAAAGTTCAGTTCGAAGTTCATACTCTGAGCAAAGTGGCAAGAGTTTTGCGTAACTCCTGTTCCCTTTCCTGAAAATCCAGCCTTTATTCCAGACCTAAGATTACAGAAACAGATAAATAAGTTTTTCTAAAACCTATCTACAAACTTGCTCTGTTTGTAGGTCATTATTTTACTAGTTTTATGCAAAGTTTGGAACTTCTAAATAGCATACCTGCCAGCTACAGAAATTTCTTCCTCTTAGCTGGGGAAAAAAAAAAAAACCACAAACACAAAGTCTGTGAATTAACTACCTCCTATTTTCCTTTTTGCATTCCACTTACACTCCAACTCTCCTTTCTTTGTTTCTCTCTAAAGATTCATAATGTACAGTAACACCTACTAGAGTGGTAACACCACATTGAGCTCTCCCGCAATGGTGCTCTGGTAGCAGGAAGAGTGATACAGATCAACATCTCTGTCCCTCTCACTGACTGCTTGTTGGTAACATCCGTCTCAGGGAGGACCACAGTCCGGAGCAGCCTTCATGCTTAGGTGGCAAGACCTAGACACTTGGTCCTACTTGCAGTCGCTGTGGACCTTGACAGATCCCTGGAGAATAAAATCAACGTCTAACTGTTGACAGATGGTCAACAGACTTAAGTGAGTTAATGCTTTGAACACAAGTCAGATCTAATTTAATTAATAAAAACCTTGTCATTCCAGGATCTCACTGTCATGAGCTGCTGCTCTGTTCAGGTGGTTCTTTTTAGTACATAAACCATGCAGTTAAATATCTGCCAACTTAAAATGCATTATTTAAATAACCTTAAAATCTTCTCTGCTTCAGCTTCTTCGACCTTTCTCAGGAAAACCTGTGCATCATTTGTATGGATTTATGGAGATATAAATGCCTAAAGTAATGTTTCAGTACTAACAAATGTGGGTAGATGTGACTTAAAAACAATCTGATCATGCACTGGAACAGCAAAGACTGGAGGATTAAGGCAGTCAGTGAAGATGAAAGTGTAGTCCAATCTGCGGAGAAAAAATAAGCTTGCAAGGAGATCCTAAACAAGTAGAACATGCAGGAAATATTTAAAGATTGGCCTTCACTGTGGGTTTTTTTTAAATAACCAATAGGTGGATAACTGCTATGAACATGTAAGTTGCTTAACTTTAGGTGTGCCTGGCCTGATTTCCTTAAAAGAAAAGTTTTACAAATCCTGTTGTCTTAAGGCATCATTTAGTGCCCACATGCTTAGAAAAGTTTTTAATGAGTTCAGTAGGGAAGATTTCACAGACCATGGAAAAAAAATCCATGTGGAACTACAGCTTCCTCAGTTGTTTGCAGCTGGTGTGAGCACAGCCCCTCACAAAGCACTTCTGCAATACTTTCTTGTTAAGCACACATGCTTTTTTCCTATTTGAACACTACCGAAAAGTGATAACTCAGACTCTGAGAATTGTGCTGACAGTCAGCTGTCACTCATTGTCCTTTATTCTGACAACCTCAGGCATTCAGCCATGGATTCATGAGTTTTCCCCTTTCTCTTTATTTTTAAAGGAGGTGGGGGATGGGTAAGTATATCAGAGGATTCAGCCCTGAATAGACTTTTGTTTTGCTCTTTCTTTTGCCTCCTGACTGTGTCAAATGCAGTGTGTCTCTCATGCACTTTCACTCTTTAGAGAGCCTTGACTGGCCTGGCTAGTTAGTATTCAGAAACAAGCCAAAGTGGATAAAATTCTCCTCTCTGGCTTGCTGAGACTGCAAATAAGTAATTAGACTAAAAGCTTGGTATTTGGGGGAGGGGGAAGGAAGGGAGGAAAGAAGACTTTTCCAGCCTGTATTGTTGACTGGAACTTGTCAATATACTTTATAACTTTGAGAACCAGAGAAGAGATAAAATTCAATACACTGTTAGGAGTATGTGCTAGTTAATACACTCGTACTGTATTTTCCTAAAGACAGTTTAGTTGTATACCCTACTCTCTGAACAGTGGGATTTGCCATTTAATGTAATGAGAAA
This sequence comes from Coloeus monedula, assembly GCF_965178545.1. Taxonomy (NCBI): domain Eukaryota; kingdom Metazoa; phylum Chordata; class Aves; order Passeriformes; family Corvidae; genus Coloeus; species Coloeus monedula. Next base: position 21,788,925 of record NC_138822.1, on the reverse strand, counting down.
GAAGGGAAAAAGGTTAGCTATGGAAATGGAAAATTCGTCTTTTCGTCGTAAGTAATTGAGATGTTTCAAAGACAGACTTACGTGGCAGAATACAGATTCCCATCCCCATTTCAGTCTGTGCTTCTCAGTTTCCTTCACTTCCAAATGCTTTTTCATGAGATCCATATCCAACCTTCTTTTCAATACTGACATGCCTCTGCCTGTTTTTAGCTATGTAGTGTCACCTGTGAGTGTTTCATCCTCCACTCTTCCAGTCAATGCCTTTCTGCCATAACTGCACCTTCATAAAAAGTGTCCTCCCCATCTTACAGGACTTCTGAACTATCCTCCTGCAAAACCCTTTCTGAGTCCCATGCTTTCTAGAATACCTCCAAAAACTGATGATTTAGGGAGAGATTGTCTGAGTGCTTGAGGAGTGTAAGTGATGATTCTAAACATTTAATAATATACTGTGTAAAAATATTCTGTAACTAATATATCAGAATAGAGGCCATATCCAAATATACCACCTCGTCCACATGTATTGTTAAAGTGTATATGTATATGTGTGCATATATTTATACGTACTGGTACAGGTATATTATATCTAGATATAGCTAGATAGGTAGATACATAGACAGATTAAAAATATATGAACAACCAGAAACAGATTCTATTGCTAGCTTAAGTTCAGTGCCCCATCCTTCATATCCTTAGTTAAAAAAAATTAAAAACCCAAACAACAAACATCAATTCTGCATTAAGAAAAGCATCCAAAAGAATCATTATGACTGCAACTCACAACCCACATGTGCAAACCTGAATAGATTTCTCTTGACTTTTCTGTCCTTGAAGCTGCGCTCGTCTCCTGTTTCCTTTGTTTCAGTTTTCTTTTCCAATTATTAAAAAGTTTTTTTCTGACTTTCAAGAGTCAATATTTCTCCAGCACAACAGGCCCTAAGGATGTGACTTTTACTTCTATGTTGGTCTGTTAGGTGCTACTGCCTTTTTATGACCTCTAGAGTTCAAAGGAGTTCCCTTCCTCCTTTTTTCATGTTACTTTCCAGAAGGCTGCATGTCTAGCTCCTGACTGTGTTTTTACAGTTCATATGGCCTGTAACAGGTTGACAAGTAGGACAAACAATCTTCTCCATGCTCTGTCAATCTGCTGGTCTCAATGTCCTCGTTTCTTGGTGATGGCTCCTTGGGAGAGACTGGAATGTTAACGGCTAATGACTGAGATAACGATAACGGGCCATTTACAAAAGCAGCAGAGTGCTTTGCTGATGATGTGCAAGGTCACACCCAGGTGGAGAGTGGTGTGTAACCACCACCAGCGGCTTCAAGCTGGGTTTTAAGCCAGATAGGGAAAGAGACCAAAAAAGAAGCAGACCCTGCAGAGATGGGGTAATGCTTTTTATCACGCCAATATCCTCCCTTACAAAACCGACTCAGTTGTAAGTCCAACCCCACCATTCCCGCTCAACAACAGGGTATCAAGACATTCACATTATTCATCCCTTCTGATGAGGCATAACGGGCTCAAGTGTGCAAATTCCCCCTGGAGAAGTACTAGGACATTCACACATAGGTCTGAAGGTGTACATCCCTTCTGATGGGGTATAATTGGCTCACTACAAGGACATGAGAGACAGCTATCATATCTTAGAAGGGATCATAAACCATCAAAAATCCCCTAAACACACCCAGCCACATTTCTGAGACTTCCACGGGCTTGAGGACTGCACATGATCCACAGTGTTACATCAGACAATGTAAAACTCCCCACCCAGGGGAAGTATCTGAGCATTCCCAGATAGCCTAAGAATGTATTAAATAATTGAATTTTGTGTTTGGGCTTTTCCTACCCCCAATGGATCAAGACTGTGACCACCACTGTGACCATCATTTCCGCCAATGGATATCAAAATTGCAACAATCAAGTCTCATCACTAGGTCCAGGGGTGGTGGTATCATTTCTACTCGGAGTCTTTCTTTCTCTTTCTTACTTTTCCCTTATACATTTTCTCAAGTGTTATTTTTATGTTTTATAATGCTGCTTCCCTATAATAATAATTATCAAAACATCTGCATAGCTCCTTTCCTTTGCAGCCAAATTGTTGTAAGATAAATCATATAGATAGATACACACACACACATACATATGTGTGTATATATATATATATATATATACATGTATATATATACATACCCTGTGATAATCTCACATAGTATTCTATCACCTAATTCACACCATTGTCGATTCAAATTCTTCCCAGAGGCTAGGCAAATTTTCCCAACGACAAAGGTCAAAAACATGACTGTCCAGGGGGGTAAATCCTTTCAAAACAGGCAGAGAAATATTTTCTGCATTCTAGGTTCCCACATATATGCAGTGTCTTCTCAGTGTAATCCACCCCAAGGATCTATTAACAAGAGGCTGATTTGCCCTTGCCTTCAGGGGTGGGTTGTAACACTAATTTTGGCATCATAGGCAGGATTATTCTGAGAAGCAGTGAGGAAGTTTTTTTATGGGAATAACAGCCAGGGTGGTGGACAAAGGAGAACTTATTTTTGGTCAAAGCCAAAATCCCCACCAGAAGATCATGGCAATCCCAGATATGTCTGATCTCAACTGCTCCCTACTGCTAGTTTTTCTTCTCTCAGTATGACCTGAGCATATCAGACTTGAAAGGTTTTCTGGAGTAACCCAGACCTATTGTGAAGTTTTCTCCATGAGAAAGTCAAACTGACCCTCAGAGAGGGTGGTGGGGAGAAAAACACTAATCTTCAGTGGGTTACTGAAAGATAGTACTACCAAGAGCAAGTCAAATGGGGATTGTCCCCTCCTGATAAAATTAAACATCTATAGTGATAACTCTTTTCCTCCCGGTATGATGTGGGCTCAGAACTACTGGCATTGGCTCATAACAAGCAGTGGCAGATCAAACTACAATTCGTGCAAAAGACCATAAACTAAAACCTTGCAAAGGACAGGCAGTAGAGTGTGTCATTTCAGGTACTGCCCTTAAATCAGAACAAAATGAGCTATTGGCTACTCAGAAATCCAAGACTGAAATAAGATCTTTAAAAGATTCAGTGAAAACATTGCAGGAACAACTGGGAAAGAAGTACTCACGATTAGCTGGTGACTATCAAGAGATTCAGATGGAAAGGGAAATTAATCTATTACTTTGATCAGCAGTGCAGGAGGCAGAGGAGCAAATTTCATCTCTTAGAAAGGAGTTAGAAACAAAAAGATTGTGAAGAAGAACCTGTGTTAATCTTGCCTTTGGGGTGGATCATAACACTCCTAGAGTCCAGGTGTTTGGTGGCTGATTCCACATGATGCTGGGACCAGTGGCTGGGCTGTACCCACAGATGTGTGCTACCCAGCAGTGCTTACAGGGTTGTTGCTGAGGATACCTCATCAAGCTCAGTACACCAGGACTCGTTCTTGATACCACAAGTAGTAGAAGACATTGGGATACGATGTCAGCACATCTTGTGTCCATAATGCAAGCAGAATAATTCATCCAGTTAAGTTTGAAGGTGATCATGCCACACATCTACAAGACCCTTACCAGCACTAGTGTCCAGACGTAGGCTCTAGGTCTAGAAAGCCAATCTTGGGTGGGGAAAATACTGGTGCACACAAGAGTGCAGACACATATCCTGTCTGCCTTACTGCTCAATCCATCTTCCCATCTTATCACATCCCACACTTGACACTGGGCAAAGATGACCAATGTCTTCTTTTAAAGTCTTATGTTGACCACTTTGTGAGAGGCTTTGTGGTAACCCTGGATTGCAATATGTCTGAATTATTAAATTACTTAATAGGCAGTATAATTGTTCCCGTACACTGACACCTAAGCCATACTCAATTTCTATAGATCTATAATGCCTCATGATTTAAACAGGCAGAAGGACTTAAAGTTGGCATGGGTATGACTTGGCCTTTAGGGAGGAGCATTTGTGCTCAACCCCAGCAAACCCCCAAGGCCCATTTTTCCTATGAGAAGACAAGTCAGGTAGGTAGAAGGAATATGATGTAGTAGACTAATCAGTAAATATGGGAAAATAAAACAAGCTTTCTGTCTCTCCAGCTTGTTTAGATCTGTAGAATCTGAAGCTCTCAAAGCTCACCTCATAGTGATTTCTCAGAGACCAGATAGATATACATTGATTACCTTTGAATGAAAAAAGTGTTAATATTTGTGAGGTACAAATGACCTCATAGAGGCTGAGAGTGAAGTCCTCTCCAGGACAAGAGAAATAGAAATCCTTAAATGCACAGAGAGAGGTTGTAATACCCAGTAACCATTAAATCCATGTTTTCTTGGTTTTTAATAGAGTTGTGAATTTTATTTCCTAGACTTATCTTTATAAGGCCTGAAGTTGGAGGCAGGGAAGTATATTTCCCTAGACTGGGTGATTTCCTGTAGATTTTCTGTAAAATGGCTACTGCTTCATGTGATGAAAGGTGTTGCCATCACTGGGAGTCTGTCCTGTATGGATTCTTAGTCCTTACAATCACAGCAAAGTGCTCCAGCAGTTTACCTGAAGCTGTGTAAATTCCTGTCTCTAGGAAAGGCCCTAGTTTTCACTTTCCAGACTACAGGAACAGAAAAACTTCTATTAAGGATCTTTGAATTTAAATAAATAGAATTGCAAGCATAAAGAAGCATACAGGCCCAGATCTCTCTTGCTGTTAATTCTGTGTGGGAACTGGAATCAAATTAAATTAGCAGGAGACTTGTTATCGTCTTAGTTGGCTGAAGACAATTTGACTTCATATAGTAAGCTGATAAACACCACCCATACTTTTGCCTTGATAGTTACTTGTGACTCTACGTCTTATAATACCTTTTTGTATGTGCAGTATTTTTACAATAAGGAATCATAGTAGCCTTGATGGTATCTGAGACACTCTGAACTGCCTCCTAAAAGCAAGAAGACATTGGAATATAACATTTTTTAAAAAAGAAAAATTATATTGCACATCAGAATTTAAGATTGTCAGAAAAGGTTGATCCAGGCAAACCATCTTTCAAGGCTATTTTTAGCCAGACAGAACTTTTTCTTAAAGAAACTGTCTTGAAGTGCAGATAGACTCTATTCAGGTGAACACATTCAGTGTTTCTTTCTCTAGTATTAATAAAAATCCACATTTCATAGGAATCCATCAATACAATGAAAGGATATGTTTTCAAGAAGATATATTGTTTAAATGTTATCATTATTACCTTTAATTGCTTACAGAATCACAAAATCATAGAATGTTCCGAGTTGGAAAGGATCCACAAGGATCATCAAGTCCAGCCTTTAAGTGAATGTCCATGTACTGACGTATGGAATTAAATACATGCATCTGTATTTCTATCTTTTCTGTGTGTCTCTTGTCTACATACATGCTTTTCCAAGCATTTAAGATTATTCATCTATTTACAAGATAAAGACATAATCTGAAAATATATAAGAAGTTATTCATATTCATATCCTTTCTATTTGTTTAATAATATCAGATTGAGAAAATTGTCCATGTCTCGCCTGATTTTATAGTGTGATTCACATAGATAGGGTTCTTCATATATGTAAAATCCAACTGATTTCAAAGATATTTTGCAGAGGCCCACCAGATTTATTTAATCAGTAAGGTCTAGGCCTTAATGATCAATTAAAATAAATAACATAATCACATAAGCTTATGAAAATCAATACAGAAATCAGCAGTTACTACTCCAATGATGTCATATTAATTTTAAGAACTATATCTTAAAATGTACTCAGAAATAGAAACAATGGGATATTTTGCAGACACAGAAATATATAAACACCAGCAGAGGGGAAGTCCAGCCATTGCAGTTTCTGTAATTTTTGACCTCTCATAATATCTGTTTGTTAAAAAGAGAAGAAAACATAATGAACCCAGTGTCACAAATCAAAAGGGGAAAAAGTGTGATTAACTTGTTAGAGTAAAATCCAAAGCATATATATAGGAACCTGAGGTCTGTGCTACTCATACCTCTGTTTAAACAGAGTACATGAATGTCATTTCCATAGGTGCAAACCTTCAAAAATAATGTCTATGGGAAAAATAGATGTAACCTTATCTGTAGTTCACTTTACAAGCCAAATTTGTTACTTTGTTTTTATCAGAGGATTTACAGAATCTTCATCCGGTACTAAAAGCCATATCTATGGATTAGCTTTCTCTTCATCTCATTAGATATTGACCATATAACTTGTGCGCTATGTAAATATTTTCTAACATATTGCTATTTCTTTAAACAGAATCTGCATTTCTCTTGGTTCTGAATAATAATACTATAAAATCCATTCCATGAAATTGTAAAAGTAACTGGCTAACCATCTTTTTTTTTTTTCATGAGGACATTCTACAGTAGGTGCTAAAGTATTTCAAGTATTTGAGAATCATGTAAACTATCTTAAAAATGCACTGTGAAGATGAAGAAGTGATGATAGTTCGTTATTTTTTGCAATGAACTGAAATGAAAGACTACATTTTAAAGAGTCCAGTAACTTAATTCTCTTTGCTTGCTGAATATCAATTGGTCCATTCCAAGGATGTTTTGTCTTGTTATTGTTGAATTAATTCTTTGATAAACAATGGCTTATTTTTTGGTCAAAAAGAAAACTGGGGTTTGGAAAGGGCTTTTTTCTGTTTTTTTTCTGGTAGTAAATAGTAGTGGGTTTCAGCTGTCCTGTTTTAAAACCCTTTGGGTTTTATGAATAACTCCTAAAGTTTCACAAGAATTTACTGTTACTGTAATTCCTCCAGAGAGGAGCAGTAAAGTAATTAGGAAAAATACCTTACTCCCAAGACACTTTAATGCTCAAAGTCACACTGCGTCACCTCTCCTTGCATGGATTAATATCTAAAGCCCTGGTTTGGCAAGGCATACCTGATGCCAAGCCCAAACAGTAGTCCTGCTGACTTTGATGGGTTTACACATGCATTTAAAATTATTTCTTGCTTAAGTGCCTTGTTGCGTGGGGACATAAAGTGCTGCTTCAGATAAAAGAAAGAGGTATAAACTGGTCCATATACATAGAAGTCACTCTACAATTTCAAACATTAATTGAACCTAATTTCAAAATCAGATTCTAGAAGTTCAAAGGAATTTGGAACCAACTGGAGGAATGGGTGGGATTTGAGAGCAATACTGAGTCTGCTATCAACTTCCACTGCATTAGTGTAAGACCATGGTAAGTATAATACTTTGCAGTTATCAGATAATCTATCAACATGTAATTTTTCTTTTCTTTTCAAAGGGATGTTGCTTATCATGGCGGGGTACAAAATTCCTTCTTTTTTGCATGGTGTATCCATGACATTTTTGTGATTCAGACGCAATGCTGACACATGCAGGAAATGACAGATAGCAAGTGTAATAAAAGAATTAAATCAAAACCAAAGCACAGATATATTTCTCACTGTTTTGAAAGGATTTTATTAGTAAAGTTTAAAAATATTTAGAGATGACTAGTGCTCTCTTGTAATAGCCTAAAAGAGCTGACTTGTCATCAAGTGTGTTTGAGATGCTTTTATATGGAGTTATATGGAGCTTCATGCCTGTTTGTGAAAGAGGAATTTTCTTAGGCCTTTGTCCAAAACTGCTGAGAAGTTATTGATTGTAAGGTATCAGGACTCAAAACAGCCTGTCATAGGTGCAAAGCCGGGGGGAGAAAAAGAAAGGAGAAAAGAAAGAAAAGAAAGAAAAAAAAGAGAAACAGCTAGAGAGTAAAAAGGCAAAAGCTGTACGTGTAAAAGCTTTTAAGCAGCCCTTCCATCCTGTCCCTGAAGGTCAGCATGTCACTGGACTAGTACATGCTGTATAGTTACTGCCAGCAAGTCCTTCCATAAAAAATTAAAATGAAAAATTAAAAAAACTACATGTAGAATTATATGCAGATTCAATAATAAGTTTTGATCCTAGGTTTGATTCTAGCATGAATTTTCTTCTGCCAATTAAGTGGCTTTCATGTTCCTCACTTAGTTTTAAGGATCAAAAGACATCAAGGTACCTCATTGAGCTAGCAGTCCCTGCCCCACAGATCTTACAATGTAATCTTCATGTCTGTGAGCTCTAATTCCTGCAGTTTGTCCAAGTATTCCCATCACAAGGGGAAAAGCTGAGTAAGCAATATATATACTAACCCAAAGGACCATAAATAAAAAGGTTTTGCACATTTTTTCCTCCTCCTCAGAATAAAATAGGATATTTTCAGCTTTGCTGTTGCTTAAAGAAGCTGACATGTTGCTTTTTTTCTTAACATCTACTTCTACATGCTCTAGCATCAAACAATAAACGATCCCAACTAAATATCCTCATATCATACTCATATCATACATAATGACCAATTTCAGACCATATGCAACTGGGCAGAGAACTGTTCAGTTGGGCACTGCAGTTACTGTTAATGAGGGTTGTTATGTGATAATTGAAAACATATGTTACCCGTGCACCACCACCATGATTGTAGAAGTAGAAAGGGAAATGTCCTTTTGCTGCTGATTAGGACTGATCCTCCCACAATGGAGCTTCAGTAGTACTCAGAGGAGTCTTGAGCACTGGTCTGCACCATGATATATTTTGGACGGTATTGTATGTTTTTTTAATATGTTTTGGTATATGTAATTTATAATTGTCCTGCAGTACATTGTCCTCTTCCACCAGCTACAGCCTGAATTCATTGATATCATCTCTTTAAAAGTTTGAAACCCCCCAGTGACAGGAATATTAATGTGCCAACACTGTCATATCTATTTCAGCTCATACATATGCAATTTCTTTGTTTTCAAAGATTTATGTCAGACTTTGCTGAAGTGGGGTATTCTACCATTTTAGATAATAGCATGCCAAAGTGATGTTATCAGGCACATTCAGCACTCATTCAAGCAAACGGGAAGGAGTATCCATTCCTTCATAGCTTAAACAGAGAGAAACTGTTATTTATCCTTATTTGATGAAGAAATCTTTCAGGGGGAAAGAGTGTACTTTTAGAAGAAGATTATGGTCATCCTGTGGATTATCTTTTAATTAAGAATGGATGATTTGTGCCCACTCTGCTGTAGCCAATGTCTTGCTGCTAATGAAGTTTAAACTGACGTACTTTATTTAATTACAGCTAATCACTAGGGTAAAATGTGGAATTGTCTTTGATCCACATGTAGAATGGTAATCCTTGTGGCAGATAACATCTCTTATTCCCTCAAATTCTTTTCAGTTTCTCCAGGAGGTCCCAGCTTAACTAAGGGTTAATTGAGATAGCCGGACTGGTGTGATTGATGTATTTTTGCTCAGGGATGCCATCCTGCCTTTCCAAGGACTCTCTCTCTCGCTCTCTTTCCCCCACACCCCCGCCCCTTCTCTCCCCCTCTCTCTGTGCAGTCACCTTCAGGCCATGTAATGTAGTAGATGCCTGCTTGTTTGACATGAGGGACCTGAGGGGGCCAAGGTCCTGCTGGATCAGTGAGTGGAAGAACAGAAACTGCTGGAGGGAGAGCAGAGGTTAGGAGAGGGCAGCAGAGACCAGTGTAAAGCAGAAGAGGGCACTAGTAAACTGACCTATTTCAACCACAACTCTTTACACTCTGAGCAGAAGAAAACCAATTGATTGAATACTGAAAGCAATATAGTGCTTGGTGATGGAGTAACACCAAAGATATTATTGTTTTGTTTTATTTCAATTTTTTACTTAGTTAATTTAAATTTAATTTGGGGGAGGTGATTTTATTTTTAGTTTAGTTTATTAAAAAAAAAATGGTCCTCCCTTCAAGGAATGTTACTTAAGCTTTGACTTCCAGCTTTTTAAACCATGGCAAGTACAGCCTGTGGAACTGAAAAGTCACCAAAAGAATACAGGAATTTGTATTTGCTATAGAGAACTTGTGGTCTCATAATATTACCTGGTGCTCACAAACCCTTCCACAAAAATTTTCCTTACTTCTCCATTCCCAGAATTTTCTGAGGCTGATGCAAACTGTGGAAAGCACCATCCGTAGAAATCATGCTCAGTACATAAAATCAGTTTCAAGAACTAAAGTTTGTACAACTTGTTTCTTACTGCCCTTTGTGCTTTGCAAGAAATGTTGACTTAAAATTCTTGGCCTTAACTTTTATCTTCTAAACTCATTTTGTCACTTTGTCTTTCTATTTTGTTTTTCTTTATTTCTGTTTTTGATGGTAAAATAAGTCACGAGTTCTGATTTCTTGTTATCTTCCATTAAAATAGATTGACATTGTTTATTTCATTCTTTGAAGACAGTATGCCTTTCCTTTCCTTTCCTTTCCTTTCCTTTCCTTTCCTTTCCTTTCCTTTCCTTTCCTTTCCTTTCCTTTCCTTTCCTTTCCTTTCCTTTCCTTTCCTTTCCGCACCTTTCCTTTCCTTTCCTTTCCTTTCCTTTCCTTTCCTTTCCTTTCCTTTCCTTTCCTTTCCTTTCCTTTCCTTTCCTTTCCTTTCCGCACCTTTCCGCACCTTTCCGCACCTTTCCGCACCTTTCCGCACCTTTCCGCACCTTTCCTTTCCGCACCTTTCCTTTCCTTTCCTTTCCTTTCCTTTCCTTTCCTTTCCTTTCCTTTCCTTTCCGCACCTTTCCGCACCTTTCCGCACCTTTCCTTTCCTTTCCTTTCCGCACCTTTCCTTTCCTTTCCTTTCCTTTCCTTTCCTTTCCTTTCCTTTCCTTTCCTTTCCTTTCCTTTCCTTTCCTTTCCTTTCCTTTCCTTTCCTTTCCTTTCCTTTCCTTTCCTTTCCTTTCCTTTCCTTTCCTTTCCGCACCTTTCCTTTCCTTTCCTTTCCTTTCCTTTCCTTTCCTTTCCTTTCCTTTCCTTTCCTTTCCTTTCCTTTCCTTTCCTTTCCTTTCCGCACCTTTCCGCACCTTTCCGCACCTTTCCGCACCTTTCCGCACCTTTCCTTTCCGCACCTTTCCTTTCCGCACCTTTCCTTTCCGCACCTTTCCTCACCTTTCCTTTCCTCACCTTTCCTTTCCGCACCTTTCCTTTCCGCACCTTTCCTTTCCTTTCCGCACCTTTCCTTTCCGCACCTTTCCTTCCCTTTCTTTTCCCTTTCCCTTTCCCTTTCCCTTTCCCTTTCCCTTTCCCTTTCCCTTTCCCTTTCCCTTTCCTTTTCCTTTCCTTTTCTTTCAAATAGTAATTTGAAATGGAAACATTTATCTATCTGTCTGCTCAGAAATATTAACAGCTTTAATTAGCTCAGTGAAAAAGTTGTTAGCTTTTATTTACAGGAACTGTTAACTTACACACTGGCAATAGAAGCTGAAGACATAGAATATCTCTTTTGTGCAAAATTTAAATAATTAAAATAGAATGGTTTGCAATTAGTTTCCACGATAATCTGTTAAACATCTGCAGTTTTGTCTCTCCATCGGGATCCATATCTGTGCTGAAGTCACATCCTGATAACATCTGCATGTTAGTGTTAGCTTGTGCTTTAGTCTTTATGGTCTGCTGATGAGAGATTCTTCAAGAGCCTCTCAGTCATCAGAACCACTGTTGAAAATTTTGCTTGTGACATCCTGAAGGTGCTTAATTTACATTTGCCATATGTCATAATGCATGAAGATACTCTTAGTTAAACTGTTTAACATCCTGGCCCTTTTTCACTTTGCTGCTTTGGAGAAGTTTTTTTCCCTGCCTTTCACATGAAACTTGTTTTCACTTTTTCCAAAGATTGTGACTCCAAACTAAATTTTCAGTGGTAAGATTTATTTTGTTCTGAGTTACTTCAACATCGCAGATGAAATTAAAAATAATTTTAAAAAGTTTGTAAGGAGGAACAGGATCTTCGTTCCTGCTTGCATGGCAACAACAGCTGCATCCACATGAAAAGGCCAGCTTGTTAAACATCATGTAACACTGATTGTACTGAATATTTTAAAGGTCAGGTATTGACAGGCACTGAGCTGCTTATGTTTCCCGAGTGGCCCCAATTACATCCAACCTGAGTAAGTAGTCAATAAACAATGGCATTAACATATGTAGAAAAAGTGTTTATTTTACATTTCCAAGACAATTGGTAATCTCCTGCTTGTCATCCAAATGCAGAAGCTAGATCACCGGCTCTTTGATGAATGAGCACAACAAGAGAGAGGTTATGGGTCTTAGAGACCTCAGGCCTGATGGAGAAATTTCAGGTAGGCTGTCTGACACACAAGCACAAAATGGATTTCTCTCTGCGGTTTTGCACAAGTAAAGAATTCTAAGGAGAAAAGATACTTATATTGTCCCTCATGCAACATAATGTGTAGCAATGTCATATAGATAGCCAGAGTGTATTCAAAGGATCTGTGAGGATTCAATTAAACCTTAAATTAAAGTAAAATATGGATGATTTGTATTGCTTACATACTCTCAGTGCTGTAGAAATTAATCATCCTTCTTACTTGTGAGCACTTTTTCTCACTCTGTGAACAAAATTTCTAACCGTATTTGGACAAGTATAGAAACTTCACAAACCATTGTGGGAAGCATGCACAGACCTGTCAAATAAATGAGGCTTTGGGAGTTCCCTTGCAGCACAGTATAAAGGAGAAAAGAGATTTATCAAAAGAAATTGTAAAATATTAAAAAATAAGACGAAATATTGCGGATTCATTCAATTTCATTCCCTAACTGCAAGGCTTTAGTGCCTTTAAGCCTGCCTGCTTACTTGCATCACAGAAATTACTGCTATCTGCTGAAGGAGCAGCTTGACTCTTCTCCCAGCCAGCAGCAAGAGAAGGTGGGACTGCAGCCAGAGAGAGAGGGACCCTTAAACCATAAGGATGCAAGTGAGGTGAAGCTGGTAAGTGCGCCTTACCCCCTCTCCATGAAGTCTCCATGCAAATAGTATTTCATAGCAGTAACTTGCTTTCGAGGGATGAGAAGATAATTCATTGACTATCATTGCTTTGCAGCAGAATGATTTTTACAAGCTCCAACTGACATCAGTTGGTCTCGGTGTTGCACAGATCAGAAGATATATTTTTTTGCACCAGAAGGTTTTCTGTAAAAATAAACTATGGCAGAATATAAGTACTAACACATCTTACAGCTAGAGAAATGAGTTCAGACAGACTAACTCTCCCATTTAATAAAGACTTAACTCTGTGCTTAACTTTCATGGGTCCACTCTAGGGTTTTAAATTAAATACCAATTTAAGTGCATTTCTGGATCACAACCAAAATCAAAAAATAAGTCTATAGCAGTTCCAGGACTTGAAATGTGAGTCTCTGATTCCCAATGCTTTAACTCACAGGAACATCCTTCTTCAGTTAAGGTCTTAATATGATGACTTTTCAATAAGAAAGAAACTTTCTAAAGGTTTAGAAATTTGCGTGGGTGAATGACATATCTGAAGCTTTATTGAATCTGTTATAATTGCATTGTTTTTCGAATTGAGGGGAAAAGCAAACTAGTATTTTTACAATGAACCTCTCTCCCTCTACAGGGATACAAAAATAAAAGAGAAGGACTGCAGATTAATTCAACTTCTAGAAAAGCTTGTCATAGGTCTGAATATTTTCTCATTTTGTTCATTTTTCTTTCCAACAGGTGGATAAGCAGGATAACATGACTTAGTGATGCTTTGTGAACATTCATTTATTTGAAGACAATCATAAAGTGTTTCAAGATATGAAAACAATATTTCAACCTGTTTCAATGAGCACGATAAAGACCAACACCTTCCCCTGTACCACCAACAAAACGTAGTATTCACTGATGAGTGGTTCCTGATCAAGATTCTCTTTGGTGTGTTAGAAACCTAAAAAAAACCATTGAACTGCTGGAGGTTTGATTTGCCTGCTCCATACTCAAGAAACTGACTGAAATTATCATGGCTTTCTTTTTTTTTTTGCCTCCTGTCTTCTGCAAAGCTATAGGCATATTCTTTGTTTATAGGGTTCAGTTTGAGAACCCTAGTTCTGCCCTGATAAATGACTTCACTTTCATGATATTTGTGTGATCAGTGAATCCTCAGAAATTCAGATGTCTCAGTATCATAACAGTCAAAGGGTGGTTTCTCTCAGGCACAAAATTGTAGGGCAGGTAGAAAGGTAAAAGGGAAAATCAAATAAACTGGAAAGGAATTGGTTATCTCTGATTACTGGTCTGTTTTGAATGAATGACAGACTGATTCAAGACTGGAGAGTAAAGAGTGGGCAAATAGAGAGCTGAATGTTGAAGCAAGGACAGGGTAGGAAATCCAGGCTCTTAGGGTGCTTCCACGTACTATGTCATTTCAAGTGCTACTTCAAACAGCAAGCATGACACTAGCTCTGAAACAGCTAGCATCCAATGAATCAGTCACCTTTTATTTAGTTTTATTGTAAACTGAGTAATTGTTCCAGTTTGGGGATTGATGCCACAAAGAATAATGAAGCTGGTCGTTTTGAAAGTTCACAATTTTCATTACCATAATTGCCTCCCAATTTTGCGGCCAGTGATACATATCCCCACGTCATTGTATAAGTGTGCCCTTCCATTGTTGTTTCTAGTGGTCTGGGAACAGATGGCCTTTTACAGCAGATATATTACGAACACCAAAAGAAGAAATGAGTCTCCTAAAGAACATTTAGTCCAATACTAAAATAATTACAGAAGCAATGTAGGGAAGAACTTTTAGATGGAAATTATTCTATATAGACTTTAGGATATTATCTAATGGGTAAAGCTTGGAATGTGGTCAAGAAAAAAAAAAAGGAGCAATTTATAACAGATACAGCTTGATATCTCACATTTAAGCATAAGTGGCAGCATGAATCAGCAAACAATATGAAGAGAAATTCTCAGTCTGGAAGAGAGATGTTGCCAGGAGCATGTCAGGAACGAATCTCAGGAAGAAAGGAGAGGTTCCATGAGTTGAGACAAAGATAAAAATCTTGCATTTGTGCAGAATAACAGGAAATGGGAATTTAACTAGTAAGAGACTGCTGATCACAGCCTGATGTGAACATGTGTATGAAAGTACTACACACATTCCTATTACAAGGCTATGCAATGATAGAACAAGGGATAATGGTTTTAAAGAGGGCAGGTTTAGCTTTGATAACAGGAAAGGATTCTTTATTGTGAGGGTGGTGATGCACTGGCACAGGTGGCCCAGAGATGTTGTGCCTGCCCCATCCCTAAAAGTGTTAAAGGCCAGGCCAGAATGGAGCTTTGAGCAACCTGCTCTCAGTCTGGAAGTTGTCGCTGCCCATGGCTGGCGGGTTGGAACTTGATGATCTTGGAGGTCCCTTCAAAGCTGAACCATTCTATGACTCTATAAGCCTAATTTGAACAATAGGAGAAGAGGAGATTGTTCCGTTTATTTTCACCAGAGGTTTTCCTCTGCTGTCCTGCTTGTGGAAAGTTCTTTTGACTTCTAATCTTATACAGGACATTTTATTTCCTTTTCTGTTTGTACCGCCTGAAGACACTCCTTTACTGTCAGGTCTTCCACTGCAAGGCAGTGCTGAAGGCCCTGAAATTCAGTTAGATAATTTCTTTGCTGTTATCTCATTCCCTCTGCAAGTGTTTCTCTGCCTGCCATTAGAACTGGGTGAAGCTGAGTACCTTAGATGTAGAATCTGGCAAGCACAACAAACTCCCAGTAGACCCGGGAGTGAGGGTTCTAGTAAACTCTGAACCTCAGCAAACCCACTTATACCAAAAGCCTTGTTAAAGCCTGCATTGCTCAGTTTGGGTTGGGCTTGGGTTTTTGGTTGATTGATTGGGGGTTTTTTTGACTGTAGCATGCCTGCTGCCATTTTTTAGCAATGGCATTTTTAGTTTCTGGTGTCACTTTGAGTGTCTCTACCACTTTGTTTTCCATGAAACTTTACTCCATCAGAATCATTTTGGAAAGAGGTGTCATACAGGGCCCAGGGTAATAACTCCAGTTCATGTTTCTGAACATAATGGTGGAAGGGCCATGTGTGCAGCTGCAATTTGGGAAAGTATATACTTTCCCAAAGTGGTGGCAAATTTAGCCATCACACTGCCCATATGGCTGACACAGGAGCACCAGGGTATGAAGGTCATGGGCAAAGTCATTCTCTATTGTGCCTTTGTTTATAAAACTCCCTGGGCTTACAATACATGACCATACAACTGCTGAGGTGCTGCAGCCCAGGGTGTCAGGAAAATACCAGTTTCATTAGGATTCTTGAACCCTATCATGTTACACTTCAGAAGCAGTGACCAGTTTATTTAAAACAAAGAAGCTTTGACCTTTCTCCCCTTTCAAAACCAAAAACACATGAAGATAAAGTGACTCATTTCCGGCTTCGAAACAAGCTCTAAGAAACATTTTTTCCCAAGTGCAATTTGTGCACTTTCTCTTCTTTCCCTCTTTGCGATCTCTGTACCCCTCCCTGGCTTTTGCATAAATATCTCATATCCTTCTTGTCGAGGTCAACATATTTATTACTTGTATTCACTGTGTAGTTCTTTTTTATTTCTAGTTTTCTTTCTTTTTTCCTTCCTTCCTTTCTTTCTTTTTATATGTGTTGTTTATAACTGTGACCCTTGATCCTCCAAGTTTTAAAACAGCTTGGCTTTCAGCAGCTAAATCTGACAAGGTCAGCATTTTTCTGTTTATTCTGAGAATACTATTTACCCTCGGGGGTTTTTAAAAGAAGTTCTATAAAACATCACTCGGAAGAAGTTTGTAGCATTCAACGACTTCCATAAACCTAGTGCTCAGCATAGAGTTAATTCTTCTTGCAGAACTGTTAATTCTTCTTGCAGAACTCAGAAAGATTAAGATTGATTTTCCTCCTCCTTGCAAAACTTGCCTACACAAATGCATTTTCCAAGAATATTGATAAGTATTTCAGTCTAAACACTAGCAACCTACTAGTACTTAGCATAATCTTCTGCATCATTGTCAAATATAATGAAATTAGACATACTGTATGATCAATTAGTTCCTAGGATAACCTTATTTTTACATAACTACAACAGAGCTGTATTTATTCCTTTGGGGGATTTTATTGGAAATAAATGATTGTTGTGTCAGCTTTCTGTCAAAATAGCAAACAATCATGTAATCTTTAGAAAGTCAGAACATGACAGAACCAATGATACAAAAACAGTGTATCCTTGGGCTAATACCAGATCTTTGTAAGTGATGTTAAATTTACATTCATTTAAAACAAGCTAATTTAAACAATCTCAGAAGATTTTCAAGAAGAAGGTAATTGCTCAAACACAAGTGTCCCCAAGACCACGTTAAAATGACACTGCTGCTAGCGCCTGTTCGGTATTGCAGAAAATTGCAGATTTTCCCTCTGCAATTTCCTTTTTCCTTTCCTTTCCCTTACTTTTCTCTTTCCTCCAGCTCTCTATTCATTGAAAACCAATGGGAATGAAGCTCTGCAGTATAAGCAGAAAGTGGGGATGCAAAGAATGACAGAAAAACATCTGCAGCAAAACTGGAGGATTTCTGTAAGTGAGTGAAAAATGCTGCTGTTTGAGAGTTTGCCCTATAGGCCTTCTGCATGCCATTAACAGAGACACAGCAGAGAAACCTGCTAGCAGCCATCAGGTCACCAGGATGCAAAAGGTTTCTTCTCAGAACAGCCTGCTAGAAAAAGAGAGGGATGAACAGACAGACAGACAGACAGACACATGCAAGCTCAGAAAGTCTTCCCAAAACCTCTGTGTATAGATAAGGTGCAGACTTCAAAATTCCTGGTCTCTGGAGAAAATAGTTTCTGAAATATTTTTGCGGTGAACTTAGGAGTATTATCCAACTCCATACTACTCAGTTCCTCCACTGAGAGTGTTCCTCAGGAGACAGAGATGTCCTTCACTGCAAGAGCACAGTGCTCATCTATCTTTCATTTGCCCCTCTGTGCTTTCTACAGGGAGGCGAGAGTAGTAAAAGTAAACATTTGAAGTGCCCTGAATTTTCCATGCTTGTTCTCAGTCTAAAGTTAAATTCTTCTGGAAAGTTTGGTAAGATTCTGTTTATCT
Organism: Coloeus monedula; assembly: GCF_965178545.1. NCBI lineage: Eukaryota > Metazoa > Chordata > Aves > Passeriformes > Corvidae > Coloeus > Coloeus monedula. Next base: position 21,770,955 of record NC_138822.1, on the reverse strand, counting down.
GATTTTCAACTAGCCAGGCACATAATAAAATGTTTTTTCATATTTTAAGACTTTTTTTTTCTTCCCAGGCTGCTTTATTTTCTGGCTCAGATAATGTCAAAACTGGCCTATTTTAGAAGAGGTTGCTTTCTGGAAGGAATACTTTGTTCAGTTTGAAAAGAGGTGAATGATACAGAAAGGAAGCTAACCCCAAGTAAAAATTTCAGAGAAACTATTAAGAATATATCATTTTCCTTGCTGAGAGGCTGAATTTCAGCTTGGACAGAACTTGTATGTGATTGTGTATGAGTATTTAAAACATGCTGAAAGGAAGGAGATCAGGGTAATGTTTCACAAACACCCTTCTGCTAGTGATTTGCTATGAGTTTTTGATAAATCACTACTGTTCTCTGTGCATTAGGGTGCTCACTTCCTTTATCCCAGTGCTGTGAGGAACCTTTAGGTATTTACACAAGAAGTTTTTAGAGTCCATTTTTTTACCACCATCATGATTCATGGATAAAATTAAATAGTTACATGTTTAGCTGGCAATTAATATGAAATCAAATTATTGCAAAAGCAAAGAACCTCCCCTTGGTAACAAGGGTTAATCCAAAACCAGGATAAGTTAACGAGGACAGTTTGGGTATGTTTGAGTGAATGGCTTAGTCTCCCATACTGCACATCAGCAAAATCTGGTGTAACTATAATAAGCCCAACTGAAAGGTTGAACAGAACCTTTCAGCTGGTGGAGAAAATCTTATAGTAATAAACAAGCAAATGTTGCATGCAAGGTAGAGAAATAAAATATAATTGCTGTAGAAGACAAATTTCATTTTAAGGCAAACTAAGTTTTCTGTGTGAAAATGTTACATCTGGAATGTTGCAATAACAAAGTTTTAATCATTATTTCTTCATGGTCTTCCTTGAAATGAACACATTGTACTGTTTAAATATTTTATGCAAAAACATGGTCTAGACATGTACATGTACCAGTGGAATGAAATCATCAATAACCACTATCTAAAATTAATTACATTCCAAAAGCACAGGCTAATGCTTTATCTTTGTTTTCATGGGACCGATCTCTATCAGATTGATTTATGTAGCAGCCAATCATGTTTCAGTAAACTCTAGCATGCACATGCATCTTTAAGTGACGATAAGCTGTGATTGTCAATTTATTTGTACACCAGTGGCAAAAAAAAAAAAAAGCAAAATAAAAAGCACCCCAACCTGCCACAGCAGTAGTGTGCTTCGCCAACAGAAAAACATGCAGAAAAGCTAACTTCTCCTGTTGTTCCTTAACTTCCATGTCACATGCATGGCCAAATTAACATAATAGGATACAAAACCACATATCCTTAGAGAGGAGGGTTAAAAAATATATGCTATGCTATGACAGATGATAAACAAGCTTATTTTTTTTTACTTGCATGTTTACATTGTTTGCTTTGGTAGAATGTGGGGGGTTTTTTGCATTACATTATTTCCTTTGATAGTAGATGTTTTTGTTGGTAGTGGGAGTGATTGGCAGCTTCAAGCTGTTCTGTTTAATTGCCTTTCCACTTTGCAAAAAACTATGTTTAGAAGACACTGTTTCACAAATAAATCAAGTGTGTAGATGTGTGTGTGTGTGTATGTGCAAGAGAGACAACTAGGAAAAGAAAGAATTTCTTCAATCAGATGCACTACCCATTCTGTTATGGTTTTTTCTGTATTTCTTTTGACTGTGCATTGGTCTCTTTCTATCTGTTTCTCAGTCCCTTAGTCCCAAAGAAGTAGTGTGGTGTTGGTTTGAATTAGTACTATTTGTGGTATCTGATTCATTTCAAAGGAAGCAGGGGATATGATTGAGTCTCAGGAAAAAGTGAAAAAGAAAACAGGCTAGAGTACATCCAAAGTTCATAATTTGTTTTTACATAAAAAGAAAACAAAAGATACACATAGAGAGAAGAAAAAAAGTTGTCTGCATTGTGGTCTTTGTTCTTCTGTGCTTTATCCTTTGGACTAGTTCCTAGAGGATACTTTTCAGATTTTATTCCAAGTCCTAATTAAATTGTTTTATATCTCTCTTATTTCAGACCACAGTATATGGATCCTTTGGGGAATTTAATTTTTGGTTTGTGTTTTACTGACAAAGGGAAGTATATTCTATGTATTTAAGTAAGAATTTGGAAGCAGGAGAAACAGAGTCTACAGCACATGAGCAACTGCTGCCCAAGCCTGTAAAGAGTTGCTGAAAACAAGTAATTTGCAAACTCAATGTCTAGTGACATCGTCACATTTCAAATTAGCCAAGATAGCTCTGAATTTACTATTCATTTTATTTCCTGAAATTATAACAGAATGTTCAAAAGATGTTTATTTCAGTAGTGACACTATTTTTCTTTGATTGGTAAACCTGAACTGTTTCAGGAATTTCATGAGCAGTTTTAGGGGTCTCATGAATAAATAAATGGAACCATTTCAAAAATGCTGTATAAAAATGTCTTTTTCTTTACACACAAGTACAGATGTTCTGTGCAGTGAGGTGCAATGGTAAGATGGAAGCTGTTATGTAGGTTCACGTTCTGAATTGTAGTTAAAACTACTGTATAAGAAAGGTCCAAGACCTTTATGCACTCAAGGACTTCAGAAAATGTTGTTTCCCTCATCTTAAATTTTATCATATTAATTGTTTATGCTAATAGTCAGCAGCTCACTTTCTTTTTAACACCTTAATTAAAACTGTTAATTTTTTTCAAGTAAATCTTTTCTCTTTATTTTTTCCATAAAAAGAAGTAAAGCAGGATAGGAAAACTCACTAGAATATGATTCATCGCATTGCTTAAATAAGATCCATAATAGACTATGAATTTTCATTTAAAGTCTTGTCTTAATTTGGGATTGTGTGCATATTTTATGTTAATGTGTGTTTGCCATGTGGGTGCTGAAAATATCACTGTGGACAGGATTCTAGGACAGAGTGTGCTCTTTAGTTTCAGAGACTTGTGTAGTGTATTTCTACTGTATTTTTTTTACCTCATGATGAAAATAAATTAATAAAGTGCAAAGAGGAAAGATGGAGTATGAAATAAATTTATTAACAAAAATCAGAAACAAAAAAATTATTTCAAGGTAGATACAGTATTTTTTTCACTGCAACTATTAGAGTCCATTTTTAATAAATTATATCATAAATGGCAAAATAATAAAGCAGAGGCTGATCAATGCAATTGTGCACATATAAAGAATCTAACTTGTACCGGTTCAGAAATTTACTCTCGAAAAACAATGCACAGCAATGAGTACTCATTTTTTTCAAAACACATCAACATGTCTGAATAATTCTGACAGATTTAGGGTATTTCCCTTCTCATCACCCCTCAACCACCTTCCAGACTCAATAGAAAAATGAAGTGAGGTGAAAGCCAATGACATAATAGATCCTAGATAGCATGCATAATATATTGCATTAGTGTTCACTGCATGACATTAGAACACTATAGATGTGTATTGGACAAAGAAATAAACAACAAATGTTTTTCCCCACAGTGAAACAGAAAAGTGAAAACAAAAGCTGCTCATACAAATATTATCACCACAGCCATTTCTTGCCATCTAGCTAGATAGCCAAAAATATTTTGATCTATATGACTCCTGTGGCCTTGATCCAAGGCCTATTGAAGCCAATTAAGAACTCTATCATCTTTAGTGAAGTTGGACCTAGCCCATTAAGAGATTTTGCCCTAGGGGAGTAAATGGAGGATTTTTAAGGGCCACGCTCGCATGTCACTTCAATTTATCACAAAGGAAAAATACTTCCCTTCATTAACACTGTATAAGTTAGCTTCCTTTTCCAGTAACTGCTGTATGTTTCGAACTCTTTCCCTTAGCTCTCTGTTGATCCTTTATACCAAATATGACTACAAATGTAGTGTAATATTACTTCTCAAAATAATTCTTAGGAAGTCAGCATTTCCAGAAATTCACATAATTTTTCCCTGCCACAATGCTCATGAGTAGTTTATGAATGACAACAGGTAAATTAAAAGCTACTCTATCTGAATGGATTAAAAGACTGGCAAAACTCAGGAAACTATAAGATAAATGGAAGTGACAGTTATAGTCACCTTTCACATAAAAAAACTATAAACTATTTCCTGTTGTGTCCCATTTCTCAGCTGGAACATACTGAAAGAAGCAGGAGTGTACTAGAGAGTAAAAACAATTCTTCATTTCTTTCATGGATATAAAGACATAACTTGTAGCATGGAATTTTGCCCATGATTAATTTAGCTTCATAACTTCTGACTTCTTAATTGAACATAGTTCCCCAAGCAGTAGAAACACAACATAAATAGCATAACAAAGACAATGTCTTTGATTTTAAAAAAGCATTGCTTGTATACAGTTCTGCAAATATATTCTTATAAATGTGTTTTCCATGCGTTATCTGACTGCATACAAAAGTTGTATGCGGTTCCAGAGAAACTTGATACTGGTATGAGTTAATAACAAAAACGGGTTCTCACCCACGACAAGTCAGTCTCTGGTTCTTGCAGCAGTCTGCATTACTGTTCTATCTGATGGTGTCTGTTTTGTCTGTTTTGACGTGGGTGGTAATAACCAGGAGCCTACGGTAATCTCTGATCTATATGATGCACAGGGAATTGGCTGATGAAGCTGCCAAGTCACTCTCCATGATATTTGAAATTTCATGGCAGTCAGAGGAACTCCCAGGTGACTGGAAAAAGGGAATCACAGGGGCTGTCTTTAAAAAGGGTAGAAAGGAGGACCCTGGGAGCTACCAACTCGACACCCTCACCTCTGTGCCTGAGAAGATCGTGGAATGGATGGAGGACAGGGAAGAGATTGGAGAGAGCCAGCACAGCTTCACCAAGGGCAAGTCCTGCCTGACCAATCTAGTCGGCTTCTATGATGGGGTGACTGCATCAGTGTACAAGGGAAGGGCTACAAATGTCATTTATCTGGACTTCGGTAAAGCCTTTGACACGTCACCCACAACATCTGTCTAAACTGGAGAGATGGATTTGATGTTGGATTCGAATGGACTGTTATTTGATGGATAAGAAAGTGGTTGGATGGTCACATCCAGAGGGCCGTAGTCAATGGCTCAGAGTTCTGATGGACATCAGTGACAAGTGGTGTCCCTCGGGGATCTGTACTGGGACCAGTGTTATTTAATGTCTTCATTAATGGCGTGGATGAAGGGACCAGGTGCACCCTCAGCAAATTTGCAGATGACACCATCCTGAGGGATGGAATGCCATCCAGCGGTACCTGGACAGGCTCAAGAAGTGGCATCTGGGAAACTCATGAGGTTTAGTAAGACCAAGTGCTGGTGCTGCCCCTGGGTCAGAGGGACCTGTAGTACAGGCTGGGGGATGAACGGATCGAGAGCTGCCCTGCCCTGAAGGACATGGAGGTGCTGCTGGGTGAGAGGCTGGCCATGCCCTGGCCATGGGCACTTGCAGCCCAGAAAACCAAACATGTCCTGGGCTGCATCCAAAGCCCCATGGGCAGAAGGTGAGGGAGGGGATTCTGCCCCTCTGCGCTGCTCTGGTGAGACCCCATCTGCAGAGGTGCCTCCAATTCTGGGGTCCCCAGAAGAGGAAGGATGTGGAGCTGTTGGAGCGAGTCCAAAACTAACTTCTCTAGAACTTTCACATTTTTGAAATCCTGGTAGACACAGTTCTTAATATACAATCCTGATTTTTTTTTTTCCTCTGCTGCAATGATCGGTTTAATAGGAAACCAAATATTAATCCATATAACTCCTATCACATGAGTTAGAACATTGAACCCACTTGACATGACACACTCCCACCTGGAGCACGTGAAAGAAGAGGTGCTTAGTAAGGACATCCATGCCTTACCCCTCAGCTTGCAGATGGCACAGGGATGTTGCCTTTCCATACAGAACACAGATATGAGTTTTGGCACATCCATGTAGTAAGTGCAAAATGGTAACATTTTTCAAAATTTTCTAAAAACTCACCTCCTGGATAGTATATTTTTGAACCTTTTCTTTGTTTGAAGAAAAAAAAAGTTTCTATTTTAATAACATTTCAGGAAAACATTTTAGCCATCTCTCTTGCTTCTGGGAAGTTCCTGCAGACACTGGAATACAGAATACAATCTATAAATGCATAAATATACACACAATAAATTTAGATACAATTTAAATACAATTATTACTCTCTTTAAAGAATAAACGTGTCAAGCATCAAAAATCCATTCTAGGTCTACTATGCTTTAGTGTTAGTCAAAATACCATTTGTTCCTCTTCAATGAATATTTGAGGGAATAAAATGACATACCTGTTAAATTAACATGTTTAATGTGCAACAAAGCTGTTCATTTGTACAGTAAATAAGTTAAAAACTTGATTCTCATGTAATCCACTATTCAACCTGACTGACTGCTGAACCTCCCTAATCAAATACATCTACATGATATTGTAAGCTACATTACAGTACATTATTAGCTTGTAAAATGAAATTGCTGCAAAGTTATGTACTGTATATTTGAAGCAGTAACAAATTTACTGTTGATAGATGAGCTAATGGATACGTTGTATTGCAATAAATATAAATTCAGAGTAGCAATTGGAAAACATTAACATTTTTATATATGAATTTAGGCATTTATGAGGCTGATCCAGCTAGCGGTAAAAACTGAAGAGGTATTCTTGCTAGCTGCCATTTCTTTTTTGGACTGTTGTGAGTGAAAAATAAGTGCTCTTTCTTTGCATCATTGCTTTTATATCCAATATAAGAGATCACTGATGGAATTTTGGTAAGTAGCTATTGTTCCTTTCTCTAAGGAAATGCTCTCTCTATACTTAATCCGCAGGTCAAACCCCAAACACTACCAGTAATTTTCCATGGCTATGCTGTCAGTGTTTCTTTTGCCCACACACCCTCCAGTCTTTATCTCCCGATTTCCTTTTGAGCTGGTAAAACCATCATTAACTATCCAACAACTGCTGTTGTTTAAAAGAAACAAAGCCATTTCAGGAAAAGAGTCAAAAATAAAGTGAAAAAAAAGCAGAAAACAGCAGCCAGCTGCAAATGCTGGAAGGAGGTCTGGAGACATCTCCAGGTATCTGGGCATCTTTCATAGAAATTTCTGAGAGAATGGGTCCTCCATGGTCTTAGAGCTGGTAAAATGGTACTGCAGGCAATTCCCCCTGCCAAGGCAAAACACCAGGACAACCGTGTTCCCCCTGAGAGGCAGAACATTGGTAGCCAGATTTTGGATATATCCATGGTAGCAGCCAGAGGACAGATGGGAGTTGAGAGGCGTGATGCAGGAGGAAAAGAAGGGGTAAGCCAGAAGGCAAGGGATTTGATTTATGTCGAAGGCTCATAGGATAGGGACAAGGTTGCAAGTTTTTGTATGGAGGTGTGAAGTTGGTTAAGAACCATCAGCATCCTCATGTGTTGAGACCTCATCTTGCAGGCTGGCTGAGTGGTGTTTTGCAGATGCATGTGTGTTCTTGCACAGCGATGTTTTACTCAGCAATATTTACTTGGCATTTGCCAGTATTTTGTTCACATACTATCCTTTTCTTTCCAACTTAGCAAAATGAGGGGTGTGTTGCAGACTCACATGCCACAATGCATTTGTGATAACAGCAGAAGCATGTCAGAATGTGGATGCAATTATAGAGTTACTGGAACAGGCAGAAATACAATAGTGTTTGGGTATTATAATTCAGATTAATGTGAAGCGCTGTTAGTTTGCTTGTCACTGAATATCCTTTTAATTATGGAGTCTTGATATCAAAACTTGCTGCATTTGGGTAGAGTCCAAAGATATATGCCACCATTTCTCTAAATTTGTAATGATGATTATAGTAGACAGTCACCTACCTTTTTAGAAAAGGTAAAGCACCGAGGCTGCTGAATTAATCAAAATCTGTAATCTTATGCACTAAAAGAGCTGTAATACACTATTTCCAAGCAAATAGACAGGTACTCTGAAAATGTAGGAGTATAAGGAGCATAGAGGGATCGCTGAGCAAATTTGAATTTGTCCTAGACTACTTATGTCATCTTGTGAATTACTTCACTTCCCTGTACTGAATATGAAGTGGATATCAATTATTCATAGGTAATATAGCCCATTCCACAGTCAAACAAATCAGCAAAAATCACAACTTAGCAACAAAAGTTAAGGCTTTTTTCCAATCAGTACTTCTAAAAATTATTATTGTACAAGAAATAGTAAAATAATTTAGAGAAGCTGAAAAATATGACACTTTCTTTGATGAACAACTTATAAATCTGCCATTTGTCTATTTTTAAGACCTATTGCTGTAGCATATGTGGGACTTCCAAGTGCTTGTGCGTGTATCTTAGCCCACTGGCAAAGTCGGAAAATTTCATGATTCTGAGACCTGAGGCGAGATAAATTTACTCAAAGGGAGACACAAGTGCGTCCCAGGTCTGGTAGCAAATGGCCATGTGTCAGCTCACATGATAGCGGGATTCAGGCATTCACGCTGCTCCTCGCAGCTCTCATATACACACACATTTAGGTTTCTGTAGGCAACCTGGATGCACGGAGAAGAAAAAAGCTGTAGTGTGCTGATTTGGGCTGGAAAAACAGACCAAACTACAGAAGGCAACCACCTGGCAATCCAGGCACAACCAAAGCTTTTGAGCCATAGACCCGAAATCACCCACTACGTTGTGACCTCAGTAGTGTAATCACAAAAAACCAAAAATGTGGATGATATTTCATTGTGTTCAGAGAGGTGACTCTACTTTTTTTAGCATTCCAGTGATGACCCTTTCAAAGACAGTGGTTCAGGGATAATGCTGCTCTGATCTGTTTTTACACTGATTAATATATGTGTGCTGTATCTTTCTGGTTTTCCTGTATCGTCTGCCAAGGGAAAGAAGGATAACTGCTCCTCCTAGGAGCAGAGTCTTGCTCTCAAGCTTCCACTGATGAAAACTCTTGGAGCATCTGAGCCTTTAGGTTTTGGCCTAATGTTAAGGCACTCGTTTTGGCATATCATCAGGTCCCATTGTCAAACTCCCCAAAATTAAACCTCTTTAGTAGTCCCCTGATAGATAGTTTCCTGGTAAGAACTGTAAGCTGTACTTTGCCTTATATTTTTCAACATTTTCTTGTTAGAATACTTTTCATTCTTCCACAATTATCTGTTTCTTTATTCTTAGATGTAGTTATTTGAGCTTCTTGTAGCTTCATATGCTTCCTTTCCCTCCTATGGTATGACACTACACAAAGTTGCAAGACTGCTTGCACAGATATATTTGTTTAAAGAAAACAAACATATCCTGTCACCAGGTCCATAGGAAAAATAAAATTTCTGATTTTTTAAATTAGCTTCTCTCTTAACATATTTTGAAAAGACTTATTGGAAGACTAAAGCTTCAATTTGTCTGGAAATTCTGCTTTGATCAGCCAAATATACTTCATACAAAATATCCTCACAATATTCTGCCAAAATGAGGTTTGGAAAGAAGACTTCCAAAGATTACTTGACTTGTTTTGCTCTTGAAATCTACCACCAAATCTTAGAATAGGAGAGCATAAAGTCTTTGAAAAATCACAGCTTTTACCACATAGAAAATATGAGGTGTTTGGCTTTTTCAAATCTAATTTTTCACTGACTCATAGTATCCACATAAGCAATGAGATACAGAAAAAGTCTCCCCCATCAGGGGAGGCACAATTAAGGTGCTGGTTTGAGTCACAGAACTACACAGAAATTTACAGATAAAATGCCTCACTTTATTTGGTTCAATGTTAATTCATTTTGCATAGAATTTTAGGCAAAGGTTCAACTTAGTTCATTTTTTAAACTACTTTTCTCCTCACAATTAATATATTTCACAGTCTTGACTCTGGGATACATTATTTTTTTCAATATATCCCTTTGCTGGCTCTGAGGAATTAATTCTTCAAACTCTTTTGTAGACAGATAGTCTATGGCTTAGACCAGCCAACTCATTTTCACTTGTGGATTTGAACTCACAGGTCAGATTCATCAACAGAATAATGGGATATTTTCAATATTTCAATTTTTAACATTTTTCATATCCATATTCATTAAAATTTAAAATATAATAAATAATAGATGGTTCTAGTGATGTCTGTTAAATAAATTCCACAGGAAGGAAAAACAAGAACTTCATAACTGTTGAGTTGCATTATTGTTTACATTTATAATGGATTGCCTTAAATGGATACAAGTAAATAAGTTTTACCAAAACTCTTCATAATTTATTAGTACTTGTATCATAAGGAATGGAAATACTCATGGTTTTTTGAGAAATTGAAAGGTTTGGAGTAGTTAATGCTTGTTTGGTCAGCCCAATTTTGTCTACAGGTAAAATTCAAAACAGAAAATTTGATGTTCTGTTCTCGATTGAGAATACACTTCATATTTTTATGTGACAAGAAAATTTCATGCTGCATTTCATTTATTGTTTCACGATATTCACATGGCTGCATGTTAGGGAAAATTACATGGTCTTACTTCTTCCCACCTCTTGGATTTTACACATAAATTACTTAAATTATTTAAGTATTTTTTCTCCATACACTCTGTATTTGTATGTTGTCCACCACCTCTATATGGAATGCTACTACATCCAGGAAAGTAGATTCACCAGAAGTTACACAAGTAAGAAGACAACTACAGCACTGCTCAACAGTAATACATTTCAGTTTGCACATGAGAAACTAATACTCAGCATTTCCCTCTGCTGTGTGTTTATTTGGCTGGTTCAATCTCAACCAGTCTCTGCAGCATGTTATCCTCAGCAGGCAAAGTGTGCCTAATAAATAAGTGGCACCAACGAGCACTGGAGTATGAGTTGCAACAACTTTGGATTGTGGAAAGGTTTTTTTTTTTGCCTTTTCAGAAGCTGTGGCACTTCTCTCTGCATTGTCCAGAGTGGATACACACCCAGTGCAGCACATTACCCATAGAAGGGTAAAAGCAATGCATACCAGCAGGAATGATGTTGCAGAGGGTCCTGTCCATCCTGAGGCATCTGTGTGATGAATGTGCTGCTAATAGCACCACATATCACAGCTGTCCTAAGAAGGGTCAGCACCTTCATAAGTGCTGCTCAAGAGGAGAAAGTCTTCCATAGATTAACTACTTGTTAATACAAAATGAATATCAAAGCATATGGGATGTAAATGCTGTCTTCTAAGAAACCCCTGCCATCTTGGATTTGACACAGGGATCAATAACCACATCTGCTTCTAGAGCTATCCACAGGTCTGTCCTGGCTCACCTGAAGCTCTCCCCCGTTCCCTTTCCTCCTTGAAAAAATTCTTGCAGACAATCAGAATGCAAAAAGCGATGGACCTTGTGCATAACAGAAATACAGTTGAGTAGGAAATTACTTTGAAGCCTGATGTTAATCTGTCAGGCAAGCAAAGAAATAAATCAGTTTCAAATCTTGGATGAGATCAAATTAACTCAGTTCAACTATTCCCAAGGCTGTTCTACAAACTAAGAAAACAGAAGGAATCCTATTTAATTAGGCTGAAGAAAGGTGCTCAGACCTTTGTATTCAGTGCGCCTGAAACAACTTCATCTAATGAAAAATGCCAAAACAAGTGTTACAGAAGAGTCTACTGATTCAAGTGATAAAGCTGTCAGTGGAGAATTCCCAGATAGTGGGATAAAGGTTCCTGGACACATTTCCATTTGTATCAGATTGCTGAAGCTCCACAAGCCTGCAGACTAAATATTTCTCCATGCTAAGCGTCAAGCAGACAGAGAGCAGATGAAGTAATGCAATCTTTTGGTAGCATGTTCATTGCTCCATTTGAGAGACACATATTCAAAAACTCCCGAGATATCTTAACTGTTCAAAGAAGACCACCCAGATTTTGGTGGGTCTGAAGCAGTTAGTCCATCGCAAGAGGGTGGTGAAATAGTCCATGACTTAATGTGTATAGTCAATCCATGACAACAGTCTGCTCAAAGCTTTACAGATATTTGAAAAGATCCATCTTAAATATGAAAAAAAATGCATTATACAAGATATAATAATTTTTCAACCCATTTTCTTTGACCTCTGGTTCACCTTAAAAAGAAGAGGTTGTTCTGTGTATAACATAGAGCAGAAGAGGTAACATGCAGCATGGATCTTAATAATGGTCCACCACTCACAATATAAAATCTCAAAATACTCACAAGTACAAAATTCTGCTCTGGCCAGAACATTTGGATATTTTCACTATTTGGTCATAGGGCTCACTATCTCTTTTGAAACTAATTATAAACCTATTTTCCCACTGAAATATAACACCTGTAAGTGCATGTTCAATAAATGGCTTGTATCTTGAGGCACTCCTTCACCGTCTTCTACACCTGGGGAGAATTTCCTTGAAACAAACTCTGTCAAGACTTCCCATTTTAAGAAGATTGATGACATGTGAGAGATTACTGGCATGGAGCCTTACAGTGCCTGAAAAAATTTCAGCCTGGTTCAGCTACCCAAGAACAGACGTCCCTGCTTCTATGAGTCTGCTGTGTCATAAGCCATACAACTCTGCCCTCTTCAAGAAAAATATGTTAAAAACACAGAAAAGGAGAAAACCAAAACTTTCAGGGAGCACAAGGAGTGCAAGTTGTCCTGGTCATGTTGAGGTTGGTCAATCTCAGCACTCAGAGACAAAATAGACCAAATCAGCATATATATCTCCAAGATATACACTGTTAATTCACCACATAGGCTGCTCGAGAGAAGCCATATGTTCTCATGCTCTCCCACGAGCAGTGAGAAGACAGTACAGAACATCTCACACAATTTCAGTGGTAAGCTGACATCAGCTGCCAATCGCACTCTTGACCTAGCTGCTCCATAGTATTTGCAGCAATTACACCAGTTCCTGCATATTTTATTGTGAGCTGAACTGTGAGCAATCATTTTGGGAAGAGGTCATCTAAGCCTGGATCCTAATGCGACATTTCATTTTCTTTGCTTTGCAACCAGTTTAATTTGGCTTTTCAAAATTATGAGATGAGCATTGAGTGCATGCTTGCTCCCTTCAGAAAGCAGCAAAATGTCACTTTTGGGTGGCGACAGAGAGAGCCTTGAGATCATGTATTTCATTTTGCTGGTCTGATTCACTACCTGCGAAGTAAACACAGAATAATGCAGGAAATTACCATGTAAATAAGCCATTAAGATAAACCATTAGAAGTGGATGTTCTGAGCCAGATATAATGTTTAGTGTAATCTAGTTTATTTACAAAGCCTGTCTGTATGTATTCTTTCCACACTTGTAATGAGCATCAAAGGGCATTTTCCCAACAGAGCTCCCACACTTACACTGCAGTTAGATCTGTGCCCAGCAAGATGCATCTTTGTGCTTACTCTAAGGTGCTGTTCTCAACTAACTTAATGGACAGCCTTTTTACTGTAGCAGCTTTCAAGGTTGCAAACCCACTGTTCTAGACTGACTTTCAGCCATTGTCCTTAATTCTGTCCTACTCAAACCTTTCACCTACAATTTTCATTTGGGTTTGGTATATGCAAAGGCTTAATCTCTCTAGAGACTCAGTAAGTTTTAGGAGGATTCACTGATTTAAGATAAAACCCTGTTATTTGAAGATCTGAATCTCACTTGAGGACAGACATTAATGCCATCACTAAGAGTGTTGTTACACATCATGACTTTTGGTTCATTGTGGAATAGAAAAATTTTATGAGGTTTGCTGCTGATGAACTGCTTTTAATTCATAAATCATGTAAAGATTTCAGTCTCAGGTAGAGTTCTGTAAAGCTTATCTTCCCAGATAACCAAAAACTATAAATATTTGTGTTTCATATGTCCTTTCATAATGAAGTTCAGGGGTCACTAAGTTCACTTCACCTGTTTGACATGCTACAATACCCAAAAAGAAACTGAATCAGTTTCAATGCAAGTGTCATGTACTGATTTTCCTTCCTTTACATTCCTTTAAAGCCTGTTGTACCATCAACAGTCTTCACGTTCACAAATGGTTGTGCTGGAAAACAAAGGGCTGACTCTGTTCTGTCACCGAAGCACTTTCATCACCAAAACCTTCAGTTTTGCCAAGCCCTCTCATGGTCTTTAAAACCACACTTCAGTTCATCTCGTCTGGTGCTGGCCGCAGAACTAACTTCACTGGGTTTACTCATTGCCATTGACTCTTTTGAGTTCTTGATCATGTCCTTGGGGAAGGGAGCTAAGGATATTTGTCAAAATGGACTCTGGGGTGGTAACCAAAGATATGAGCATTTATGTCACTTCTGTATTAATTAACACCTCTGGGCACTCTTCCCTCTTGTCTGAGAAAACCAATGAATATATAGGCATTGATTATGGAGTCAGAATGAATCAATGGAATTTCTGTAATATTCAAATACATTAAAAATGCTTTGACAAACCTTGGATTCTTTAACCAGATTTATGCAACTCAGTTTAGGCTGAACTCTTACTGAACTGTGTTCCAGTTTCGCCTGAGTAACAGTGGAGCAAGAATGTGAGAAAATGTTTCAGTACACATTGATGAGCTTTAAATGTCAAATATTTTGACCCTAGAATTTAATATAAAATTGAGATAGAATTATCTATTTTTTTTACTAAAATCTAGACACTGAAAGTTTCATCTGATTATTTTGCTTATGTGTTAGGGACTAAATGAATCAATGGGGACTATAGGTAAAACAGATTGATCTACAAAGTTCCTATTACTGCTAGTGGGCATTGCAAACCCAAAGGCTCTTCACACATTCTTAGGAAAATAAAAGCTCAACCTTGTTTTCCTAGCAAATGTAGCTTATACTGTCAGTATTTAACACAGAGATATATGGCTTTTCATAAGAGAGGTTAAAACAATATGTGAACCTTGATATGAAAAAAAGAGCAGTCTGACAGCTGAACTGAGTCAACTACGTAGATTAGATAGGGAGAGGAAATTAGAACTAGCACAAAATGCTAACAAGCAACGAGCAAATAAATGGATAACAGAAAGGAAATTGAACCAATAAAAACAGCTGCAAAAGGGTACTGTTGGCATGATTTCAGGCCTAGCAGTTTGAAGAGGACAGAAACATTTAATGGTTGAGCAACACTTCTTAAAAGATGTTTTACATTTTACATACTTACTTTTCACATACATTCAACATAATTATATTTGAAAATTATTTTCAGAATCTCAAATTTTCTGTAACCTTGGGACTCCTGAATTAGCCTTTCTCGAAGTCTTCCCTCTTTTCTCTTCCGGGAAAGGGGAAGGAAAAAAGGAGTTCTATTGTCTTGTCCTCAAATATCAGAGAGTATGGATGCCTTAACAGTACCTACCATTGAGGTAGGTGCCATGCTTTCCCCTGCCTCTTCTGCTCCTTTCTTCTCAGTTCGTAGTGTCTCCATACTTTGTGATTTTTCTCATTCTGACCAGTTCTCAAAGATTTTTGATGCTATCATGGAGCGTAGGTCCATCAACATGATAGACCACACAGTTGGAAGATATATTAGCACTTTCTTTAAGAAGTCTTCTTTCTTCTGGGTGAGAATTATTTGTTTCTCAGTCACTCCAATGTTGAATAGGTCTTTGGGCTCCCTTTGCAGGTCTCCAGCCATTGATGGAGATGGTTTTCTGATGTTTTTTCACCAAATAGGTTTGTAAAGCACCAGCTTTTATGAAGAGGACAGAGAGTAGAAATGGCAGTTTACAAACAGAAACAGAAATCCTGATCAGCTGCCTCCTCTGAACTCAGCCTGAGATGAGGCTGCAATCCTCCAGCCAAGCAGATGGTGATGGCTCCTTATGGATGAAGCCTACGGAATCATTGAGTTAATCACTATAATACAACTGACTCTGGTTAATGACAATCACCAACAAGTCAATATGGGTGTCTATTTTGCTATATCAAAATATTCTGACAATATTCTATTTATATCTTTATAAGATTTCAGCTGAAGCAAGCAAAGCATGCTTAGAGCCAACACTGTCTGCCACAGACTTCAGGATAGACCTGATGGACACTTGAGATACACTAGAGGGTCAGCAGTCTTTTAGACGTAAAATTCACAAATTACTTTTTTAAAGCTATCTAATTAGTAGCTAGACATGTAAACAAGCCATATGTCTAATACATTTGTTCAAAGCTTTTTCATTTTTTCCTTTTGTAAATTTTTTTGCCCCCACAACTCTTTTTCACAGGGTAAATTATAAAAGCCTGAGGCTTATCATTCAAACTGGAGGTCATTTCTGGACTGCAACCTTATTTTGATACATATATATATATATAGGCTTTATTATTCATTAATCATATTAAAAATTCTTTCAATATCTATTACTGAGTCCTTTTCGTCACAATGTATCCCTCTGTTAATATCACTCCCTAAAATAAAATTTAGAGGTAATATTCTCCTGGGTTTGATTTTACAGGTTTGGGTTTTCACCCAGAACAGCCTGTATTGTAACCTCTTCTTATTGAACATATTCAGATTCCATGTCATGTATTCCTTTCTGTGTTTTGGTTGTGTTCAATCCAGGTAAGATTGTATATTATATTTTTTAAGGTCCTAGCAGTACAGCAGCCCTCTGTATGGGTTATTTCCCAAAAAAATCAGGCTTTTGAAGAGCCTGTAGCTGCTGTTAACATTTTCAGGTAGCTAACATAGCTAAAAAATCTGGGCACAGTCCCATCTCTGCAAACATTAACTGTTAAATATAGAGGAGAATGGTGAGCATGCAGTGTTAGAACAGCTCCACAAAGAATATGCATACAATACTCAAAATTAATATATTCTGCGTTCATTGGCCTTGCAGGCTAGATGACACTTAAGAAAATTTCTCCCATAATTCTCAAATGTTTGGTTTGGTTTTCTTTTTCATATTCACAAGGGAATTCTTCTTCAAGCTTAAGAGTATGTGCTGGGAAACTCAGTGACTTCAGTTAAGGCCCTTGAGTTCTACAACAAAAAAAATAAACAAGTTAAGAATTTTGGGATATGTAAGGGAAATTACTTTCTTTTTCCCATGAACTTTATCAAAAAGACTTCTAATGGTGTTGTAAAGTACAAACCAGTCACCTCAACATATAAGAATAATAAAAACATGCAACCTGACATGCATATTAGGAAGTCTGAGATGCTTGGAGATCTGAGAATGATGAGACTCCCTCTGCAATTCCATATCGTAATGAAATGAACATAGGAGCAAAAATCCAGAGTAACTGACTTCCAGCTAAGTTTCTATTCCCCATATATTTGAAATGTACCTCATGCTTATGCAGTACAACATTTACATACTTAATTTTTAAAACCCACAGCATTCTAGCAAAAATTTATTCCTGTGTGTTGCTCTCATGTATATGTAAAACTTGTTTCTCCTTTAACAAGGATTGTTGAAATCACAGAACTGGACCTGACAGTCAAAGATATTCTGTGTACACAGACCCAGGTGGTACTGTTAGAGAATAATCTTATTATAGGTGAATGCCAATGGTTTATTTTCATCTGATTGCTATGCTACAAGGATGAAAACAGAAAAAAAAGAAATGAACACATGATTGTGGAAACAAAATGTTTCCAGAGACTGTGTTCTCCTGCAGTCTTCTGTGTTCACTGACATATTTTTAACAGTATTTTGTCTCCAGTGTAGCCAAAACTAGTTTATGACTCTTTGACCACTTCTCCTTTGGGAGAGGATTACAATAAGTTTAATGAGACTTATTATTGTCTTCCCATCCACTGTGCAAAGAGAATATTACTGCTGCATATGGGAGCTTCTATTCCAATAAATCATTTAGCCCTGAATAGCTAATAGTAAATATAAAAGCCAAAGATTATAATTGAAAATTCACTGGGTTTTATGAAGGACTAGGAAAGACATAGGTCTAGTGGCAAGGCACTAACTCTTTGACTCAGTCAGAGAACTTCTCTGCAGCTTTTTATTGCATTTAGTTTGGGCTGTTTCTTGCTAAAGGGGAACATAAAGGGCATTACCAGGTCTGAAAAATTGTAGTCAGTTCAGAGTTACCATAATGGTACCATACTAGTGGCCACAAAGACAGCTAGAAAGAGATCAGATCCTGGTAGCATTTTCACAGGGACATTGTCTTCCAGCTGGTTCATTTGACATACTTGTAACAGAATCTGGTACAAAAGGAATATTTAGGGGGCAAAACCCCTCTTTGGTAGCTCTGGGCTTTCTTTCAGCCTGTAACTAACTCCAGTTACAGAAAGTATACAGTGAAAGATCAAAGTAAGAGACACTAAGTGAGCCTGTTGAAATGAAGTGTTACAGGCATATGTTCCTCATCTCACAGCTCCGTTGACTGGGTGCTGTAACAGCTGGGATATAAGAAAAATGTTTCAGGCAGATTCAGCAGAGGAGCCTGTACTTCATTTGGCCAGCTCAGAGCTTGTATCTCACCAAAGGACTGCAGCAGCTTGGTGGAGGGATGCTTTATTTCAGCAAATGAGATACAAGGAGTTTATTCCTGTTTTTACGCAAACCTGCTCAAACCTCACTGGGTAGCACGTAGCCAGTGTGACCGACAAATCACTGGCCTTAGGATGTGCCTCTTGCTCCCTGCTCCCAGAATCAAAAGCAGTGTGGCCAGGGGCTGCAGAATACAGGTCCTACCCTGCCCTCTGCTCTCTGAGTAGGTACAAGGTCTGCTCTTGACTCCTGCACCTGGGCCACCTCAACCCCCACTACACCCTGCTCCTCTGCTTTTGCACAAGAGCTGGTGACAGTCTGAGAGTATGATAATGAGCATGATGTGTCTCTGATTGCTAAGCAAGCACTGCTGCTGGTGAAGTCACAGCAAATTAGGGTGATTTGTGCAACGACTGAGTTTGACAATTAATTTCTTTCCCATCAAGAGTGGCATGGCCAAATGGGTAAACTTGGGAGCTGGGAGAGTGAGTCTCCTACTTATTCAGCCACTCATTTTCCATATGCCCTACAGCAAAGGAAGCATCTCCCTCTGCCCTTTCCAATTCAGGTCTGCCCCATGGGCAGTGAGCAAGCACCTTACACAGGGATCTTTGACAACCACAGCTTACAGACACATGGTGTTTGAGCTGGTTTTGCTAGTTTTTAGGAGCCGAATTGAATTATTGCATTTTTCTCCAGAGGGAACATTGTAGTTGCATAAAGATCTGTTTTGTAAAGATATTGTGTACTGGATGCTAAAGATATTCCTACCACACCTGGTGTAAATATGTCTGAGAAACCATCAGTCATCACACTACTCCAATATAGCTACTTATTATAATTTCTGATGCTGTTATTCCTCATATTAATAGCCTTTAGTACATAGTAATATCTGGATTTAAAAAAACACAAAACAGGTATGCACATGTGTATGTCTGTATCTCCATGCTCTAATATCTACATGTTTGCATTGATAGTTCTGCCCAGACTTTCCTATCTTGGAAATGCACTGCAGTGGCAGGAAGGATTTTAAAGTGCAAATGCATGTACTTGAGTTGGTTAATTTCTGTACAGTATTAAATCCTAAGTGTTAGAAGCCATACTGCTTATTGGGGTTTTAATAGGAACTTACAGGTGAACATAAAGAAGGATAGATAAGACAGAAATTATAGAAGCAAATACGGTCCAGATATTTAGAAGATCAGAGAGTAGCTCATGCTGTGTTGTAATATCTTTTCGGCTTTTTGCGGATCCTCCGGACTATTATATGACAGCTTAGCTTCTCACCAAGTAATATTAATCTCATCTTAATCAAGGTATATTGGTTTTCAGCTTAAGACTGAAGAGAACTATTTAACAATATGGCTTTTTAAAAAATGGTTGAGTAATTCTCTGGCAGAGGTGGGAAGGGTGAATCTTTATCTATCTAAAGGAAGTATATTTTACCCCCAAATCCATCTCTGCCTTGTTGCCTGAAATTAAAATCTAATTACAGAGTCTCAGCACACTTTCTTTCTGGGCGGAGTGATTTGTAACATGTAAATTTGAGGCAAGTTTTATTTAAATGCAGTCCAAATCCTGGTTTAAAAACAATTCTGTTACCGTAACTAATTGAAGCATGTGACTAGCACAGTGAGGTCTCCTTTATGCTGCTTGGTTCAGCCTCACACTGTACAGTAAGTGATTTGGCAGTACTGTACCCACACCACTGCCAAGAAATCAGCAACATTTACTTCTTGATTTCTGAAGTGAATCTGTATTTTTCTTGAAAGAAACCTGACCATTTTTCATATGCCTGAAAGTAAAATAACAACTGCGGTTTTATGAAAACCTTTTGTGCCTACAATGCTACTTAATTCATTAATTCCCAAATTAGAGGTGGGCTCATTTGTACATGGTTGTAAACCAGGTTTTATATGTTTGCTTACATACATTTGCAACATTAATATACATGGTGTTAGCCTTGGCCCTCATATAATGTAGTCACCACAGAAAACAGAGCATTTTTGGCTTGCATGCAGATGCAAAAAAGAGGTTGCAGTCACAGGGTTATCAAGACACTGTGTAAGTTTCCCAGTATAAACATACCAATTATTTCACCCTTTGAGGCGATCCTGCTTCCTAAAATCAATGGGACTTTACATTCCTTAATGTGACTTATTTTTGAATCTCTTTAGTAAAGATGACAGGTTTTGCTAAAGTGTAATAAATTGCTTAGCAGTGATTTCTTGTTTTCACAACTGATATCAGAAACACAGGGCAAATTTATAAGATGCAAAATTAGTATTTTTGCAACCTGTTTTTAAAAGCCAACTTACAAAGAATGTATCTTCTATTTAAATGCTATTTTAAATTCTCTGTCATTAACTGTAAATTTTTTTGCCTTTTATTATTTTTACCTTAAGCAGTGTCAAGTTTTTTCCAAAGAATAATATATGCAAATGAATTTACTTTTATACCAGAACAGCATGTTTACATTATCTCAAAAGCAAATCAAAGGAACATATATCAAAAAGTACAGACAGGTGAGAGAATGAGTTTTCCCTTGTGGTAAGGACAAGGTGTATTTCAGATCACCTATATCCTCAGAGGATGTTTATAAGTATAGACAACACACACTGTTAACTTAAAGCCAATTGAAAGAGCAGAGTCTGTTCATTCTGCTTCATGTCTCATGACAATTTGAAACTTTCTGATAATGGTATCAATCCGTGATGAGGGCAGGGGGGAAAGTCATGAAAATCTCTTAGCAAAGTAGACCCAAACATTCTAGATGAGAGCCTTAAAAGTTATTGTCCAGATGCATGATTTTAGACTACCGTTGAGGGGAAAAAAAAAGAAAATAAAAAGAAAAATTGTACATTATAAAATAAGCCCAAAGCATACTGGCACGGTAGTTTGGGAGCTTATTCAAGACCTGTGCAGTGAAGATATTCAATAAAGCTGTTAGCGATGTATCTTGATATCAATTCTCAACACTTTATATCCTAAGCACTTTTATTCAAGGAGAATCTGGCAATGAGGGACAGAGATCAACTTTCCAAGTTGATTAGTTTGGTTTCTTTGACTTTATGGGAAAGACCTATTGAGTTTTCTGTTCCATAACACTGCTTTTCTACAAAGGTAATGGTAAAACATCAATAAACATCCTAAATGATAGTGACGGGCATAATCATGAAAGCAATTCATAGACAAAATGTACTGAAGTAATGCACCAGCAACCCCAATAAAAATGCATTACCCCCATTCTTACAGATATTGACCTTTAGTTTTCATGTAGCTTCTAGAATCCCCCTAAAATTGTTTCCTTTCACTCAGTTGAATCTGGACATTTTAACACAATACTTAAAAGCCGAAACAGTGGAAAATAAAGTGTTTGATACAGCACTTTTACAGAATGGGCTGATTTAAATGCATGCAGTTATACTGATGCCTTTCCTCAAAATTGCATTAATGAATCAGGATACTATTTCTCAAGGTACCTAATTTGTCATCATATTACCGTTGAAATACCACTGGGTTTAGGAGTTCTTGAGTCTGACTTCAAGTAGAAGCTATTTAGATTTTTAAGGTTTGGGAAGAAAAAATTAATGACATTTTTTTAATTGCTGGTTTTCATTAAATAACAATCCTGCCCACAACCCTAGAGGTATGGATGCAAACAACCCATGCAGAAGAGAAAGCAGCTGCTGGGAAGTTGTTTTGGAGAGTCCATCTCCATTGTGAGATAACAGCACAGGGCATGAGCCACAGGAAGCTGGAGGCCAGCAGAGAGATCCAGGGCCAAAAAAGGAATGCCAGACTACCCCCCGTTTGTCATGTGGAAATCGTTCTGTTTAGCAAAGCTAATATGGACTCTGAATCCTAGTGATAGAAATTTAAGTACCTGTTTCACTGGAACAGTTTCAGAAGAAATTCAGGTTATAAACGTCAGTGGGGAACTAGCTGCTTCTCAGTTTGCTGGAGCAGAGACATTCAGCTTCTCTCCCATTAACTAGGTTCAAACTTACCCTCCATTCTTGTCTAGGGGTAGGAAAGGCATGTGCAGCTCCTCCCCAGCAGCTCCCTGCACTTTGTAGACACTTAAAAACAGAGCAGGTGTAGCATGCAGAGGAAGCAGAGGTTCTCAGATGAGCTACAGGCAGTTCTGCAGAGATTACAAATGCTTGAAACTGCACTCTAAACCCAGATCTTCATTACCATGTTACTGTAGTCCAAACAACCAACCTATTTTGGAGCACAAGTTTTAGTTTAATTGTTATTTATATATTTGTATCTTGTCCTTAGAGATTCATCAGTTACAAAGTACAGTTCATATCCTTTTTCTGTTCAGATATCATAATTACATTACATAACATTAGAAAAATAAATTCACACTGCCAACTGCTATAATGAACACTGTGCTGACCAGTTTGATTTTAAAATCTTCTCTTCAGTCATGAGTTTCTGAAAAATTTATCTTGTCTAGAAAACTATATGACATAGATGCATGTCAGCAGATGGGAATAATTACTCTGAGTATAATTAATGCAATCTGAAGGGCTTCAACAGTCATGGAGTTATTATGTAACTGCACATTAATTAAATGATCAAGCAACTACTCAGTAATTTCATGGTGATTTGTGCTATATAAGATATTTGCCCTGCACAAACAAACAATGCTGTCATACAATTCAGAACGGATGTGAATATCTGCATGTTGATACTGAAATATATGCCAGATTTTTATGATGGCTTGCTCCCGAAACGGTGACTGCTTCTGAGCATATTTTCTGTGAGCATGAAGATTAAGAGGCACATCTATTTTTAATGAAAGTGTATATTCATATATACATAAGCACTTTCATGGGCAAAGATGTAACTATTTCACATTTAAGCTTGAAAATATTAAAGACATGAAACATAAGGATGCATATCTGGGTCCTAAATTTAAAACCCCCGCCGTGGAGAAGTTTCTTCCCAAACCTGATCTGATCTGTACATAGGGTGGAGTACATGGGCTAACTTGTGTTTTACAGTTCATGGCTGCAAATCCCATGCTGCAAGCTAATTTGGAACCACAAAGTGCATGAATACTTGGGAGCAAATCTTCGAAATCCAGTGCTCTACACTGTGGAAAATCATACAGTACTAGTAAAATCTCTTCACAGTTTTGAGAGATGGGGGGTTAAATGAGTCATGGCTGAATTTCATCTTTGGCAGACCAAATTCTATTATGAATTCTTAGTTGGAGAGTGGTATCTATTTTGGTGTATGACAGTGGCTGATATTGTTTTTTACTTTTTCATGCATATTAGAAACAGAAAGAGTCCCAGGTCATACTTAAAATGCCTGTACAAACCCAAAAGATAATGTTTTGATTCTAGGGGGATAATTGCACGCATTTTTAATATTTGTTACACCTATGTAGAATAATATATGCGAGATGTTTTCTGGTTTCCTTTGAATCTGTTCTCCAAAGATGCAAGAGATCATACAACTGCCAGAGGCTTTAACTTTTCTGGCTTTGGTGTTACCTTGTCCAAGGGCTCCAGAGAGGAGCTGAACCAAATGTTTCCAGGATCCTGACAGACCATTTGCTGTTCACAATGCTTTTACTCACAATTGCCTGACAGAGAAGTACCAGACATGGGCAGGGCACGGGGACAGGTATGTCATGTGTGTTGGTGGATGAGGTGATAGGAGCACATCTTGCTCAAAACTGTAATAAGCAACAAAGTTATGCCCAGTAGACCATGAGTAATTCACATACCACATAAGCTGAGACAAAAATGTGTGAAAGGTATCAGAGGAAGAGGGTTCTTTTCATTCAAATACAGTGTAAATAGGAAATATTTTTGGAACATAATTTGGCAATGCTTTATGTCATCTCCACTCTAAGTTTTGCAAGAATTTTTTATAAGGTTGAATTTAGTTCCTGTTGCATGCAGGCATCAGCACAGAGCTTGCTGATCTGAAACTAATGCCAAACGTGGTTCTTAAGTTTTGTGCCATTAGCTGTTGAATCGAAAGGGCAAAGGGCAATTGGAAAAGGCAAGGGCAAAGGGAAAGAGGAAAGGGAAAGGGAGTAAAAAGGAAAGGGGAAGGGAAAAGGGGAAGGGAAAAAAACAGGAAGGAAGGGAGACAGAATCACAGGATGAATATTCTGGCCCTAAACAGGCTAAAATCCCAGAAGCACACTGACTACTTCTTTACAGCCTGTGTCTGAAAGAAGGAATGATGAAGCACAGAATGTAAATAAAAATGAACAAAAGAAACAGGAATATTGGAAGGGAAGAAGGAAAATATACTGTGCTGTGAAAATTGCATCAAATTAATATATCATTAATCTTTGCCAATATTGATTACTTACCTTTACTAGTAAAGGTAAGTAATCAGTATTGGCAAAGTATATGTAGCATCTATTTTTTTGTTCCATGGAGGGACAAAGGTCAATATCTGTTATTTAACTGTTCCTTTTTTTTACACTAGTGAGCGTTTATTTTCATTTCTATATTATATTCCTTTATTTATAGAATTATGGGGGGAAAAAATTTCTTAAAACAAAACAAAGCAAAACAAAGCAAAAAAAACCCAAACCAAACCAAAAAGAAAACAAAACAAAAAACAAACAAACAAACAAAAAAGAAACAAAAAGCCACTTTAGCTATTGCTTAGGGAATAAAACCATAGGTAGGATATTTTGAGGGCTTTTGGTGAATTACATTTATTTCAGTGTATCAAATCCTAATGCACTGGAGATTCCTCCCCCTATGAACCTGTGGACTTGAGTACAGCTAATGATATCACTAGTGACAGTTATCAAACTTTTTATCTGTCATAGGAAATATTAATCAATTGCCTGTTCTTCCATACAAGCATAAAGTACTGGCAATGAAACCTAATGTGATTTCAAAGAGGCATTATTATCTTCCTAAATGTCTTAATCCTAATCCTGTGTTATCCTCACACTTCACCCCCCAGCTTGCGACCATCCAACTTTTATTCCAAGTGGTGATGCAGATGATAAATCTCACTAAAGATGTCAGTGAAGCTCCCCCATAGCAATACACACTGTAAGCCTCCGAATAACTCCAGCTTTCTGCTGGGATTTCTCAGGGGGTTCTCCGGTCTGAATCCATGAATAAACCATAACTCCTACTCCTTCTGAGCAAGCAAGGTTAACTTAACGTACATACACACTACAATTAACAAGAGGAAAGAGTAATACTTATCTAGAGAGACCAAACCACTTGGACTAAATTATGTCTATATATATTGCCTACATACAGTATTAATCTTTGCATCACAGTGTAACTCCACTACAAACTGAAGCTGATATACTCCAGGTGCCACGAGGGTGTGTTCTCTGCTGACCTCAGTGAGGTCTGAGCATGCAATTTATTGCTGGAGGCTTCTAATTTGGGGTCGAAGGTTTTTAATTGGTCTTTTAAAGACCACTACTCTGAACCAATTCCTACTCTTCATTTTCAAGAGAGGTTTCCAGAGACTTCTTTCAGAGACTTTCCAAAGGAAAGCAGAATTAATATCTCCATGCCTATTTCCAGCCACGACCAAAGGCATGTGTTCTCAACATTCCCAAAACTGTCCAGCAGTAGCAACTTGGACTCCTGGAACTGGCAGCCCAGACTGGACAGGAATGTGCATTCAGTCTTTAACATCTCTAAAAAAATGTCTACAGATTTGAGGTTAATATTATACAGGCGTCCCAGGGGGAATGTGATAGTGATGAGAATATCATCTATACTACTTGATGAACCAAAATATCTGAAAGACTGTGTCTTCTTCTTATGGGAGTAGATAGCTTTTCCCTACCATCATCTACCCAACACAATGACCAGCATGGTCACAGTGGGAAAATGTAGTGGTATACTTGGCTGTTCATGAAGAGCAATTTCAACTATACCATCTTTACCATTATACCATTCTTTATTATTTTTCTTTTCCATTTAATTAAAAATTGTTGGAGAAGTGATCAAAGAGGGGGAAAAAAAAAAGAAAGAATAAGGAAGAACAGCTGCTGTCCATGGAAGCCATGAATGGAGGCAGACTGCATGAAAATATCCTCAGGAGCAATAAACTACTGGGTGATAATGCACTGGAATTGAATTCAAGAAAACAAAACATCATATCTCACTCAGAACAGAGATCTTGTTCTGGAGGAAATTTCTGATAAAGACAGATCTGCTGTCTGTCCAAGTGAAGGAAATAACACATGCAAATATTTCTTTACATGCTGCAGAAATACTGCCATACTTTGCCCCTGCCATGAATCTGATCCTTCGATTCTTTCTTTCATCTTGAACCCCTGTACTCTATTCCCAGCCACAGATGGCATGGCACCATGTATTTATCCACATGGACACAAGTAGATTAATGATGCAAAACTTCCATTCAGGGGTGCAAGTACCAAACTCTACATGTCCCATGTGAAGGTAGTGGACTCCCTTTGCTGACTCTGTTTTACTGGTTGAAATGCTTAAATCTGCTCATTCTGTTAAACAGGTACAAATTCTCTGTATGCAAAGTAAAGCAAAAGTTACAAACAAACAACCCTCTTGAATATCTTGATATTGAATCAGCTTAAGTTTATTCCTTTATCTAGGAGTTATTCCTGATGTAGACAGAGAGAGATGTCTATGTATCTTAAAATACATAACAAAATGCTGTATCAATCCTTCTCCAGAATGTACTGCAAGAAGATACTAGGAAAGTATTTTTTCAAGATCTTGTTTTAGGAACACATGTCCTCAGAAGGGAGGCAGCTGAATCACTGCACTGGATTCAAAACTTAATCACTACTAAGTTTTTAAACAGTTAAAATTCTTAAAGCTTCAACATACATCCTGCTTGTAGAGCTGGTGAAACATGTAGCAGCCATTCTGCAAATGAGGTTTATGGAAGCTGCTACTGTAGGTAAAGAATACTGAATAAATAGTGTGATATCTCTCCCTTTAGTTTGATTCTGTCGGAGATGAAAATTAAGTCATAAAAGATACATGATAAAGGAAAAAGAGAAAGAAATAAAGGAGTGTGTAACCAGCAAAGTAAAATCCTTGCACAAGATGCTCAACATAAAGCATGGGTACAAACCACTTGGAAGTGGCATATGATCTTCTGAAGAGATGGATGTTTCTTTTTTCTTTGTGGCAAAAGATTTGTGGGTTTCTGAACTAAATTAGTAGAAATTGGTTCAAATTTAATAGTACAAAATCCAAGTCTAGGCATATAGATTACAGGCATTTGTGCGTAGGCAGAGGAGACTGAGTGTAGGAAGCAGGTGAGGAAGAAGACCGCACTGACATAGCTCTGAAAAATGCAAGTGTAACATCAGATGTGCTAGGAAATAGGAGTATCAATAAATCCATCCAGGGAGTTGGTGAAAGTACCTGTAATGTACTCTGAATGTACTCTGTAACATCTCGGTATATTATGTACCTCCGAGGAGAAGTAAACCAAACTGCAGAAAATGGGGATTAAGTTAGTCAGGGAAATAGACAAGACAGGAAACAGGGCTGAGGAAGCTGGACAGTTTAGTGATGCATTCACCTATGTAAAGTGGGGACCCAGCAGGGCTAGAATTGTTCCTTACAAATAACTGTGTATGTCAATACCAGGGGAGAGAAAAACTGCTTAAGTTAAAATTCCAAAAATAAGCACTTTTATTTCCATCATGCATGAGCACTTTTACAGAAAAAATTAAAAGTTTTTAATTATCCAAGCAACAAGCTTTCAAGTCAGGAGAAATGGTTTGAAATCATAGAACTATTTTAGGCATGACTTGTTTGCTTTTAAAACAATGCATGATGCAAGCAGTGGTAATATCTGGAGGCTTGACTGACCAGCCATTGAGTCAAAAATCATTATGTCACCCACTGCTCCCATTTAGAAGGTTGTTGGCTTGTGGCATTTTTTTCCCTGAAATGCTTTTCAGATTCTTGGCCATTGAGATGTTATTTTATTTTGCCTGCACTTTGCCCCCACCTCCCTGCCATGAGTTTCCTTTGCAGCTGTATTCTCTTTTTTTCTTAAAGTTTTAGGCCATGGGAGTATATGACATTCATGTCATACATATATATATATAGATATATATATATATATATATATATACCTAAATAAATGCCACCTTTTGCACCATTTTCCTGTGCAAAATCTGATATCTTTTCATGCATTACACTGTGGTTTCAACAACATTATTAAAATATAAATTGTGGTGCTGCAGCAAAATTAACTAGTATAATACCATGAAGATACCATTTCAAGGAAAAACAGTCATGTCTGTAAACTGCATCATGGCTTTCTTATGTAAGTTGCAAATATGTCTTGGGTTTATTCTGAGTTTATTTTCTGGCTGTAGAGAACAATGTCTGAATCCACAATATCCTGCAGTTTAGGGACAAGACCATTTACCAATGTTCAGGAACATTTACCAGTGTTGACTATCCAAATGTAATTTTCTATCTATGAGTGCCTGCTGACGAACAGATAGCGAGTAGCCAAATGAAACCTTACTAATTTGCAGGGCAGTTTCTATTCTTTAGGTGTCTTCTCTTCACAAAAACCGATCAGCTACATGATGTTCTCTCTTTTGGCTGCATTAGTGATGCAGATGGGAAAAAAAAATGAGTCAACAAGCAAAGCTCAGAAATTTTTTTTATTAGATGGTAGTACTAATCACAGAGTCTGGCAGATGTATTGGCATTTTGTGGCTTAAGTGTAACTAACAGTCTTTCCTTGTGAGCATCTAGTATTTGAGAAATTCAGACCCAAACACCATTTCACCTTAAACTGAACCAGAGAGGTTTTACATAGGAGCTTTAGCTTCAGAGCAGCACAGGAAAGCTAATAGTTTGCAGAAAGGTATCAAAAAGAAATTTTTCAAGTGTCCATCAAAATGCCCTCCAGACTGCTAGGGAGTTGATGACTGGATTGTCACTCCAAGCAGTTAAATCCTTAAAATCCAGCAGATTAAAGAAGTGGCCAAGTCTCAGAGACTAGATATTCCCGCATGAAACATAATACAGCATGAAATGGAGAGAAAGGAGATCCTACACTTTTAACCAACAGTTCCCTGACAATGAGGCTGAGTGTAAGCAGATGTTGTTGCTGCATAAACAACCAAGCCCTTTGTCCGTATAGGCCTTAAGAGCATAGCTTCTAATGGAAAGGTGGATGGCCTTGATTTACACAGTTCAGCAATAAGGCTGGAAATATCTTTTTATAGCCCTAAAGATAACTATCTTCTTAACATCAGGCATTTTGGGAGCACTTTATAACTCTTAAAGAGGACAATGTACTGCGCAACAATGAAAACAAAGCAAATGTTTAAGGCATTTTGCTAACCAAGTTTTCCATCCTTATCAGAGGCAAAGTCTTGAGAGCCAACTTTTGAGTTTAAAGTGAAAGCTCCAGACCTCAAAGCAAGTTGTTTGAAGCACTGTGAACTGCAGAGGTCAGTAGGTGAAATTCTAAGTACTTTGGAATCCCTTTCTTTCTTAACATTTTCTCTCTCTTTGCACCTTGGTTCAGGTTTTTCTGGTGATATACAAAGGCCAGATGGCCCTACCATGGGCTATCATGGCTTCCATGTATTTGTTAACATCTGAGGTGCACACCTGTCCAGGCAAGGTTTTTGAGGTCCAAATCCTGGCTGGGAGGTAGAGTGAAGCAAGGCATGCAGGTAGGATTCAGCTTCTGGTGAACCGTCACAGAAATGCAGTACACCAGCTGCACTTCAGCTTTGCATCCCGATCCACATCTGCTTAGGGATGTCGCTACCTGTGGCAGAGGAGTTGGAACAAGATGATCTTTACGTTCCATACCAATCCCACACTGGGAATTACTCCCTTTATCGTCAAAGCTCATGTAAAATCTTACAGAGCTAATGGGAGTGCTGGGTTCTGGCTGAACAATCCTCTACACAGGCAAAGGAAGCCATTTTGTCCATTTTGTACCTTGTGCATTTTATACACTGAGAAGGCAATGCAGTTGCACCTTCTCCTTTCTCTCTGGAGCACACATTGGCTGCTATTTGTTTGTCATGACATTGCATATTTAGACTCCAAACCATAAGTTTGAAAAAGAGAGTTACTTCCTTTTCCTAACAAATGCAACTTGTTTAAAAAACAAACCATCAAGGCAATATAAACAGAATGGCGGAAAATTTTCTTAGCAAAACTGCAATACTGTCATGATAATCTTTCTGAATGCTGTGACTGATTCCAAGACTTGTTTCCCTGTGATTATCTGATGATAAATGCCTAATTCTGACCAGAATACAGAGTGCAAATCGTTGCAGTAATGCACTGATAAAATATTATGCAAAGGACAAATAAAGAAACAAAGAACTGGTAACTGCAGACAAAGTCACTCTTTCTGTGATATTTATTACTGCAGATTTTAGAAATACATTTTATAGGATTAAGCATTGAACACTTGGGTTTTGAATGTGACAGAAATGCACATTTCTGATCAGAACACAGAGTGTCAAATTATTGGGAAAAAACATTGTTACAATGATATATATTTGCAAATAGCAAACAACTGGTAGCTGCAGATGAAATCAGTATTGTGATATTTATTATTGCATATATTAAAAATATAGGTTTTTTCATTTTAATTGTTATACATTTTCTCTTTCTTATCTGACAGGATAAATAATATTTACCTGGTAATAAATGAAAAGGATTTTTTTTTAAGGAAAGAAATTGCAAGAATGTGCTTAATTCATAAGTTCTTGCATGTGTCATTGCAAAATTAGTATGAAATAACAAAGTTATAATAAAAGAAATTGTGATGCTATTATAAGAAAAATGGGTTTTAAATGATGATTTGTGATTTCAGTTTTCACACTCTCTACCTTACATTGCTTTTTTAATTATAGAAAATTTCCAGTACTGGATTAAATAATGCTCCTAACTTATTATGTTTGCCAATTTAAAGAAGTCATGTATAAATGGTGAAGATGCAAATTCTGAGTCATCTGAGTCATTCATATTCATTCATATTCATTCATATTTCACTGCCATTTGTCATAAAGAAATGCATTCATTGTTTATTTTAAATCCTTTTTACAACATTTTCAGACAAAAAGAAGTCAAATCGCATATAACACCAGATCAACAAAAGCAAAGGTCAATGTTCATAATGCTGGTTTTTAAAGGTGGTAGGTCAATGTGCAAAACTGCCAGATTTTTGAAAATAAAGAAACACATTTTGAGGAAACTGCAAAAGAGAGGTCTTGTTTTAAAGCATTTATTTTAAAAGACAAATACCTCCATAACAACCAGCCCTTGATGTCTCTGGCACAAGAGACCTGCAAAAGTCATTAAGGCTGTCCCACTGAAGCTCCTATAGTTGCTTCACTTTAGGGTGGGAGTAAGCATGCTTAAAATTAAATTACTTTAAAATAAAGTTAGAGGACTAAACAATATCCTGCTTTTGACTCAGCAGGGTTTCCCGTGAGAAAAGTAAGTGGGCAAAGACAGCTTAAAAAGGCAGACAAACATATTTACCCCTAGGTGGAAGGTACAAATTAAATTAGCTTGCCACAAAAGGGAGATGTTTTCTCCTTCTGTTCAGATGTCATGGTAGTGAGGAAACATCGTCTGGGGCCAAGCAAAATGGCACAAATGCATTCATCTAAGCTACCATTCATCCTGTTCCAAGGACTAAACAGAGCACATAAAAGAACAACACTTCTGAAGCACTTCCTAGTTACCAAATGGGGACTTGCAGAGGAACATGGGAGAGGAAGGTGGGGATATTTCCAGCATGGATTTCACTGTTGAGGTGGGAATGACAGAGGATTTCAGAGACCTGATGAGGCTGGATATGAAATGCCATTGCGACAATCTGGTTGCGTCTCTGCCTTGAGGGGAAGCATCACACTGTGCTTGGTGTGGTACATTGAAAGGTGCACCACAAAACCTTTCCTCTCTGTCTCTAAAGCTGGAAAACAATAGAAGCACTTCCTGAGAGTCAAGTATATCTTTTATTGTGCTTCATTAACATGCATAGTTTTGGCACTCAGTAAGGTTCAGCTGGTATGCTTTCCAGTATCTCATTCTTTATTTATATGAGACCGGGAAGTGTGACCTACAGAGCCAGTTGGCTGTCATGAATTGGAATCTTCATTAAGCCTTGTGAATTATGCATTGACTACTTATAAAACCAAGATCCAGGGCTGATCCAGCAAGGACTCTTAACTGCTTCCCATTAGATTGAAAGATCCTCAGACTGGTAAAAAACATGTGTGCTATACACTGCAGAAATCACTGTGCCAGTAATCCAGGGAAGTGCTTGGAGATTTTGTGCCTCATGCTCAACAAAGCCAGCCTAATCTTTGTTTTTGTATTTATTTGAAGAGTTTTAGAGTTGAATTTCTGCTCTTGAAAGTCACATTTGCACTATTCTTGTCTAGATTTTGAGCTTTCCTTCCAATCATTCAGCAGCCTGTACAACAAATTGGTTTTTTGTCAGGCTTAGAGGTCTGTATCTGGCAAGAAACCTCTTTATATAGATACCAAGTTCTACTTTTTGTAGACAATTCAGTATTAAGAAAGATCTCTTAAGAATATAGATGTTCACAAAAAGAAAGCTCTTGCTTGACTTCAAGGTCATTTTTTATTTTATTGGATCAGATTAAACATCATACAAAGGCTAGATTTCATTTTCAACCATTGCTTCTGGGTTTTGTATGTGCATTAAGGTTATATTTGTCTTAGTGCTTTTGAAAGAAAGTTGAATACAAAGATTTTATTCTCTAAAGCTGGTAGTTAGGATTTTAAATGTATTTTGAAAGCACAAATTATATATTTTCCTTAAACAATACTGTTTACCTAGAGAAGACTTAGAGGCATATGGTTACAATTTTTTTTTAAAAAATTCTGGGAAATTTGGCATGTCAAGATTAATGAAGGATTTTATTAGTCTTGGTGACTTTAATGATATCAGCAGGTCTCAGCACAGAAAAGTTGTCTTACCACCTTATGACATTTTAGCTTGAGATTTGTAGTTGCAGTATGATATATCCCAGCCAAAACTGTAAAAAAAATCTAAAACAAAATAAAAAATCAAACAAAAAAAACCCCCAAAAGTTATTTTGAAAAGTCTTTTATCCATTTGCCAGGACAGGTTATGCACCAGATGTAAGTGATAGTCTCTGCTGAACATACCTGCCAAAGCAAGTAGCAACTCTATGAGAAGCAGCTGGGAGAAGTAAAGCTCTTCTTGCACAATATGAATTCACTGCATTGTTTGTGATAAGTTCTGTGGCCTGGCCTGAAAGTGGATAGTCTGATCTATGAAAAGGTCATGGGTGAGCCCTGTGTAAAATGGTATTGTTTACAGTTTTTTTAGTGAAGAGATTAGCTGTCATTTATTTCCACATACCTTAACAAGAGCTTTGAAGGTTCCCAGCAAGAGCATGTTCTTTTCTCTTTCTCAGCCTGTCACATACTTGTCAGATTCAATAAAATTCCTTACCTGAATTATGCAAATTAGGTTTTGTTTTGTCCAGCACCCATCATTGTTCATCTCCACTACAGCTGAAACTTCTAGCAGCCCTCTTGCTTATACTGCCTGATTTCAACACTCCTTAGGTCAAGACCTTTCAACCTCAGAGCTTGACTTATGCCACAACCATTTGACAAATCATCCGGGCCTTCACAAAAGCTGGTTGAGCCCAAAGTGACTGCTCTCTAGACACCACTGTTTCACTGTTTTGACATTTCCTTCTCACTTTTCCCCTCAGTAATCAGACAAAGGAAGAAAAAGACATTTGTGTCCAAGGAATGCTTTCATTTAGGGCTGTGATAAATGGCTACTCTTTCCAACAAGCTATGGTTCCACTGTAGGAGGAAGTTTCTTCTCAAGGACAACTACCCACTTACAGCTTTGGGGGGCAAGAGGGTGTGTGAGACACACATCTTCCACTGTAAAACCTGCACAGTGCATCTATTGATCTTACATAACTTTTCATCCAAGCAATGTAAAAGAGTTAAGCAAGTTATCCAGACTCTCCATTCATAAGTTAGCATGCACAGGACACTTGCATGTTTGATGTTTTTAGTATAGCCGATGGAATAGCAGACCAAGCTGAACTAAAATATGCATGGTAGAAATGAAGAAAAAAGCATACTACTTACATTTATTTAAGGATTGTGGGGTTTGTAGGATGGACAGACAGGACGGGAACTTTTAATGCCAACTCTTACACAGATTCTTCTTTTTCTTTGGTCAATTTGTTTCTCAGCTTTAGACTGAATGGCTTCAGTCTCACCATTCATGACCTGTAAAATCTAAGTATGATATTTACCGATTCTTTAAAGTGTTTGGGAATCTCCAAGTGAGGAGTTCTGCATGAAGTCAAGACATTATTAGAAGCAGCACCAATTTTAGCATCATTCTTCAACTAGGCGTCTCCAATTTAAAGCACTGCTTAATTCAGAAGAGCTCATTTTCATCAGTGCTCGTTAATCCCTTCTGTCCATTATTTTTCATGTATTTATATCAAAATAGCACTACTTTATTGGACTAACAATGATTTGATATATTAGTAGAGCATGAAAACTTCGAAAGTATTTTTAAGGTGTTCAGATCAACATCTTTTAATTGCAGAAGTTAGTATGGTTAAAACAAAAATGCCATTGTAATGTCAAATATTGCTTAATAGAAAGAACTTATGTCAACCATGTTTTCATAAGCTTTTTTCAGATTATTGTGTTAATGCTTATTGTTCCATTGGAAAGAATGACTGCCAAACGTGAAATAATTGAAACAGCATGTGATTTAGTTGCTAAAGCTGAAGTGAGGAATCAGTGTATCAGAATTTATGGTATTGTTAATCTGTCTCTCCTGTTCATGTATTAATCAGAACATTACCAAATCCCATTACCAAATCATTCAAATTTTTATGATTTGATACTACAGTACGATTAATAAACCAACAAAGTTACCCTCAAAGTTCTATGGATGATATATGACCTTTTTGTCCAAGGCTTGTAATTAAGACCACAACAAACACTAGAATCTTCTGTATACTTAATTTTGTGTGGCACAGGATTAGTGTGCTTTTTTATTGCCAAGCCAGGACACTAATTGTTCCTCAAGAAACAAGAGAGCTGGAGTGTTTTCCTTAGAATCATAAAGTCATAGAATGTATGAATTGAAAGGAATCCATCAGGATCATCAAGTCCAACTGCTGACCCTGTGTAGGACACCCCAAAAATTACACCAGTAACATCTGGAGCTCTGATAATAGCATAGGTTATATGTATTTGCAGTGTATTTTCTCTGAAGTATGAACAAAGTGGGGAAAACACTTGTACCTAGAAATGTTGGCTTTCAAATGAGAAGTCCCCCTTCTCATTTCCACTGTGCATCACGTAAAGAAATCCATAATATAATTATTTTGGAAGAAACCCTACTATTAACTAAAAAAATGCCATTAATTTGACATGATTTTTTGTCTCTGAAAAAGGAAAAACTCTTTTAAGTTTCCTGTGCTAACGTGCTGGACTGGAGAGACTTATGTACGTGAAATAACACAGCCCCAGGGCTGGTAGCAACACACATTCCAGCTCACACTTCCTTTCCAATACATGCGAATGTATTCAGTAGAGGGGTGGGATAGGGTGGGAAACCATGGAAACCTGTCTTGGAAACCATTAACTAGTACGGCATTATTGAAACAGTTAACCAGACTAAACCAACCATTGCAATCTAATGATGCTGAAAAGCAGCACAGCCACATCCACACTCCTTTCTCAGAAAAAGTGCCACACTATTATTAGGATCTTGACTTGCCTTCACCTACTGAGCTCAGTCAGGTGCAAACTGATACCTTCCTAGTAGTTTCTATGAAATACCACAGTTCATATTTTCAGGAGATGTTCACTATGTGTCTTCTTTTAGCTTTCTTGAATCTTCAGGATCTTGGTTTGTGGGACTTAGCGATACTTTAACTTTTTCTTTGTTTCCAACTCATATCTTGAATGTATTCATTGCCAGTTTTAAGGTCTTAAATGTCCATTTGCAAATATGTTTTGTGGCTTTCATTAAGAACAAATCATGCACTGGTCCTAAGGTAGTGTAAGAAACACTAAAATAAAATCCCCATCAGAGGCTGTCCCAACAAAAAAAAGACTGAGTATTTTGACTACTGTCAAAATTAGAGAATTATAGAATTTCTATTGCTAAATGTGTACATACTTGTGTAATAAGCATGATACATTCTACAACAGGGAGTCAGCACTGGTGGATGAGGGAAGAGCGATTGCTGTCCTCTGCCTGGACTTGTGCAAAGCACTTACCCTGTCCTGCATTACATCTTTATCTCTAAAATGGTGAGGGATAGATTTGATGGATAGATCACTCAAAGTGTGAGTGGCTGTATGGTATCACTCAAAAGAAACTTGACAGTCTTGAGAGCTGGGCCTGTGTAAATCTTATGAAGTTCAACAAGGGCAAGTGCAAGGTCCTAGATATGGGTCAAGGAAATCCCAAGCACAAATGCAGGTTGGATGTAGAATGGATTAAAAGCTGTTCTGAGGAGAAGGTCTTGGGAGTGTTGCTGGATGAGAACCTCAACACAACCTAGCAATGTGATGTTGCAGCCCAGAAGAAAGTGTGTCCAAGTCCATATCAAAATCAACATGGCCAGAAGGGTGAGGAAGGTAATTCTCCCTCTAATCTGCTCTTGTAAATCCCAACCTTGAGTACTGTGTGCAGCTCTGGGATCCCCGACATAAGAAGGAAGTAGATCGCTGGAGTCCAGAGGAGGCCATGAAGCCAATGAGAGGGCTGGACTATTTCTGCTCTGAAGACAGACTGAGAGACCTGGGACTCTGGAGAGCCCTTAAAGCAGCTTTCAATACCGAAAAGGGGCTGTGGGAGAGCTGGAGAGGGACTTTCAACAAAGGATCTTAGAGATATCTAATTCCACCCTCTCTGCCAGTGAGAGGAGGGCGGAGACACCTTTCACTTGATCAGGCTGCCCAGAGCGCCACTTAACCTGACCTGAAGGCTTCCAGGGTTAGGGCAGCTACCATCCCTCTGGGCAACCTGTTCCATTGCCTCACCATTTTCATTGTAAAAAAGTTATCCTAATATTTAATCTAAACATAATCTCTTTCATCTTGAAACCATTCCCTCTTGTTCTGTCACTACAATGTCATTGTAAATAGTCTCTCTCCATCTGTTGTACAGGCTTCATTCAGGTATTGCAAGGCCACAATAGGTACCCTGAAGCCTCTTTTCTAGGAAGAACAAGGCTTATTCTCTTAGACTTTTCTCTTAGGAGAAGAGCTCCATCCCTCTAATCATCTTGGTGGCCTCCTCTGGACTCACTCCCTCTTGGAGAGATGTTGATATCCTTCCTATTCTGGGTATGCCAGAGCAGGATATAGTACCTGAGGTCTCTCGAGAGTGGATTAAAGTGTTAGAATCCCCTTCCTTGACCTGCAGGCCATGCTACTCTGGACGCAGCCCAGGACTCATTTGGCTTTCTGGGCTGCAAAGGCACATGGCTGGCTCATGTCCAGCCTCCATCCACCAGCATCCCCAAGTCCTTCTGGGTGGGGCTGCTCACAATCTGTTCGTCCTCCAGCCGGTGTTGATATCTGGAGTTGCCCCAACCCAGGCGCAGCACCTTCCCCTTGGTCTTATTAATCTTTATGAATAATAAATTCTCATAGGCCACTTCTTAAGCTTGTCCAGGTCCCTCTGGATGGCATCCCATCTTTCAGGAGTGCCAACTGCACCTCTCAGCTTGGCATCATCTGCAAATGTGAAGAGGGTGCATTCAATCCCTGTGTTGATGTCATTAATGAAGATGTTAAATAGCACTGGTCCCAGCATGGAGCCCTGAGGGACACCACTTGTCACTGATGTTCATTGGGACTCTAAGATGTTAATCACTACCTCTTGGATGTGACCATCCAACAGATTTCTTATCTAATAGACCACCCATTGAATCCATCTCTCTTCAGTTTAGACAGAACAATGTTTTGGCCACCTGTGTCAAAGACTTAACAGGAATCCAGATAAATACAATCTGTAGCTCTTCCTTTGTCTACTGATGTAGTCACTCCATGCAAAATAACAATAACATGAAGTCATAGGCCAATGCTGCTTGCATAAAACCCATAAAACCATTTAAGACGTTAGCTGTATCTATTAGCAAGCATTAAAAAATATTTAATTTTTTAATTAAAAAAATAATCACACTGTATGTGAAAACAGGTTCACCTCTTTTGCAGACATAATACTAGTAGAAAAGGAATTTTTAGGCATGTTTTCTTTACAAATTCCTTGTGTACACATTTTTAAATTTTAACGAAGACTGAATATAATTGTCAATTGTATAATTGAATATTTTTGCCTCAGGATTTTAGTAAATCATAGAAAAGAGGTTTATATTCTTTAAGTTATATGTTCATAACAATTTTCTTCACTTCTAAACACAAGGTCCAACTCTGCAAGTACCTGTTTCTACACATGCCTCAATTACCAACAGCAATAGCAATAGTTCTTAGCACCAAAAACCTGTTCCTGTTTTAACCTTGTTTTAATAGAATTAATAGAAATGCTTCAGCCTAGAGAAGCTGGGCACATTACACACTTTGCCTTTCTTTGTTATTTCAGGAAAAGTTTTCTGCACCTACCCAAAGTAGGTATTTTTCTGCTTGTCATGGTGGAAGGTCCTCACCTTATCTTACTCTGGCAAAT
Organism: Coloeus monedula; assembly: GCF_965178545.1. NCBI lineage: Eukaryota > Metazoa > Chordata > Aves > Passeriformes > Corvidae > Coloeus > Coloeus monedula. The sequence continues at coordinate 21,731,810 of NC_138822.1, read as the reverse complement.
TCAGTGACTATGGCTCTGCAGAAGACATGGTGGGATCTAGTTTTCCCTGTCCTGATGAGACAGGAGGTATTACTGATGAAAGTATGTTAATGATTGAGAGATTAAGACTCAAATGTATCATACATACAGATAAAAACAGAAGACAGAGAATTGGCATCTGACCATCTAATATATGACTTTGAGTCTGTTTCCAGACCTTTGCATCCAATAGGTGAAGCTGCTGTCCCCATGTCATCTCTGGTCCTGCTTGGCTGAGTACATGTGCAGAACTTGCATTTGAATGAGTTCCTGCAGACAGCTTAAAAAGACTTGTTTAAGAGATTGAGAGGTTCTTTTCTAAGCAACATGCGACATCACCCACGACTACATCTAGTTCAAGATTCAGCTACAAGACAAGAAAGTGAAGACATGCTTTCACTCCAAGTTCTTCAAAATCACAAATAAAAATACCAGTTCTGCAGCTATTATTTTCACTGATCTGTTGTAACTGTTTTATTGTACTATCTCTTTCAACATCCTTGCTTCAATAGCCATACTTATATGGACTCACACATTGAAATTTTGTATCAAACTAATGAGTGAAAGCTTGACATTGTCATTGTAAAGAACAGCATAACACAACAAACTCCTAAAGATGCATAAAAATGTCTTAATTCCTTTCGTTTCAACTGTGTAGATGTCTTGGTTTTGAAAGACTTGGTCACAGCCAGCACAGCTTCATGAGGGACAAGTCCTGCTTGTCAAAGCTGATTTCCTTTTATGACAAAGTAATCAGCTGTGCTGGTTACGGCTGAAGAGTTAATTTTCATCACAGTGGGTTGGTATGGGCTATATTTTGGATTTGTGCTGAACAGGGAGTTGATAATATAGAGATATTTCTGTTATTGCTGAACAGCGCTTACACACAGCCAAAGCCTTTTTTTGCTGTTCATACTGCCACATTGATGAGGAAGTTTGGGGGTGCATGAGAGGCTGGGATGAGACACAGCTGGGACAGGTGACCCCAACTGATCAAAGGGATATTCCAGGCCATATAACATCCTGGTCAGCATATAATGTGTGGGAAAGAAGAAAGAAGGCATGTGCATTTGAAGTGATGACATTTGTCTTCCCAAGTAATTGTAATGTGTGATAGAGCCCTGCTCTCCTGGATATGGCTGAACACCTGCTTGCCATTGGAAGCAGTGGATTAACACCTTGTCTTGCTTTGTTTGTGTGAGTGGCTTTTGCTTTCACTATTAAACTATCTCAACCCATGAGTTTTATGGCTTTTACCCTTCCAATTCTCTCCCCAGTCCTGCTGGTGGGGGAAGGAGACAGTGGCTGCCTGGGGCTTGGTTGCTGGCTGGGGTGTGTCCATGGCACCCGCTAGTTGATAAAAGGGAGCCAGTTGAAGCAATCATTTTGGATTTCAGTAAAGCTTTTGATTATGTCTCTCACAGGATCCTTTTGGACCAAATATGCAGCACACAACTGGATGAACACATCATGGGATGGGTGAGCAACTGGCTCACGGGTCAGGCATGAAGGGTTACAGTGAATGGGGTGACATCCGACTGGTGACCTGTCACCAGTGGAGGTCCACAGGGCTCCATCTCTGGATGAAGAGCCCTGTGCTCTTCAACATCTTCATAAATGACTTAGATGCAAGAGTGGAAGGGATACCAAGCAAGTTTGCAACTGGGAGGAGCTGCAGTATCCATTGAAGGCAGAGACACCTTGGCAAATTAGAGTGCTAAGCAATCACCAGTCATATGAAGTTCAACAAGGAAAAGTGCCAGATTCTGCACCATCCCATTCTGGGATGGGGCAACTCTGGATGTATGGGCAGACGGGGAATGAGAGGCTGCAGAGCAGTGCTGTGGAAAGGGACCTGGGGGTCCTGGATAGTGGCAAGTTGAACATGAGCCAGCAGTGCCCTGGCAGCCAGGAGGGCCAAGTGTGTCCTGGGGGCATCAGGGACAGCATCACCAGCCGGGCAAGGGAGGGGATTGTCCCACTGTGCTCTGAGCTGGGGCAACCTCACCTCGAGTGCTAGGGGCAGTTTTGGTTACTTCAAGATAAAAAAAAAAATCAAAATATTAAAGAATGTCCACATGAGGGAAACAATATGGTGAAGGTCCTTGAGGGGAAGCTGTATGAGGAGTGCCTGAGGTCATTTGGTCTGTTCAGCCTGGAGAAGAGAAGACTGAGGGGAGACCTCATTGCAGTCTGGAACTTCCTTGTGGGGGGGAAGAGGAGGGGCAGGCACTGATCTCTTCTCTCTGGTGACCAGTGACAGGACCCAAGAGAATGGCCTGAACTTGCATCAAGGAAGGTTTAGGTTGGATTTTAGAAGGTTCTTCACCTAGCATGTGGCTGGTCACTGGAACAGGTTCCCCAGGGAAGTTGTCACAGCAGCCAGCCTGGCAGAGTTCAAGAGGTGTTTGGGCAGTACTCTCAGGCACATGTTGTGACTGTGAAGGGCCAGAAGTTGGACTTTGATGATCCTATCAGGTCCCTTCCAACTCAGAATACTCTCCTATTTTGTGATTCTGTGATTTCACACATCACAGCTTTCACACGCTTAGCTGATCATGGTGTCATTTACAAGACTAACCTAGGGGAATTTGTAATTAATATGTGTATTTCAGCACACCTATATAGATGCACATATAGATGTAAATAGGGTTATCTTGGAAAAATCTGCCATGCAAAGCATGGAAACATTATTCAGTTGACTGGGCAAGTTTATAAGGTAGCTTAACATCAATGAACAGCACTGATATAATATTGTTACAGAATGAATACTGCATGATGGAAAGATGTACAGAAGGTAGCTGACGCACAAAGGCCTAGTGGCATAGTTTCTGCTCAGGCAAAATTTCCACTAATGCTTCCAAAATCAGAGGGAGGTATCGACCTGTTACTACTCACCAGTAGCACAGCTTTTAGGAACAGGACTGGGCCATCAGACAACACTTTTCATCCCAGGAAATCCCATGCTGCTTTCCAAATTACATCTATTTACAGGTAGATAGATGAAATCTTATCCATGGCAAACCATGTGACCTACAGGGTAAAATGCAGCAGAAATCCTGCACACCAGTTTAGAAGGGCAGCAGTTATCCTGAATGAACCTGTCGCTGTGTCTGCTGAGGACTGCAGAGTTTAATAACTCATTTCTACAAAAAATACTAGAGCAGACCTCTAGGGAACATAGGCATCACCTACTTTTATCCTAAGCCCAGACATGGCATCACCACACAGTGTTGTTCACCCATTTCTGCTCCAGATCAGCTGTAGGAGGTTGGGTTTTCCTCCAGATTTTGTCACCCAGGTAGGACAGATACGGTGTTTATGAGGTCTGACATGATATCCACCGAAGGTGAGTTTGCAATGAAAACACTTGTGAAGCAGAGTTCCTATGCAGGCAGTCTATGTACACTCAGGGCAAGTTCACGATACACTCTTGCAATTAACATTTTACACAGCAAAGAGTCTTAATGAAAACAAGAACAGAACCAGTGGCATTAAGGAGCTTTTTAATGTGGGCAAGAATATCATCACAGGGCTTTGACATCATTTGTGTTAGATACAGAGAATCCAGTGAATGACAAACAACAAACAAATCCTGACTGAGATCATATTCGCTGTCAGTGGCAAATATTACATGAAGTCTTTACAAGCAGCAGTATCTTTCCTGGTGAAGTTTGCTTATGCCACATCTGATGCACTCTTATGAATAAAACTCCAGTTCTAAGCTGAGGCTATATAACCACTTCTGGGTTCCCGAAAAACCTCAGACCTGGGTCCATTACCAAAATGTTGAGAGGCACTTCACCATGGCAGCCTTGGCTGTTCAAACAAATATGAGATATCAGAAAGCATTACGTGGTAAATGTTCCTACTGACAAATACAGGTCTACAGTATTTGGATTCAGAAATGAATTTTTTGAATTTTGTCATTATCTCTGGAGAGATTTCTGGTGCAACAATGGTGATTATAGATGGAATTAAAAATAAGTAGCATTCAAAACTATGAAAAGAAAGGCTTGATGGCCATTAACTACTTATGAAAAAAGTTCTGCAGAGTTGTGATATAGCCAACAACTTGTATTTTAACATACTGATAATGAATCCCAGCATAGTCATTCAAATCCAACTCAGTATGCTTTCATTTGTCCCTATGGAAATTTAAATCAATAATACTGGCATTATCCATATATACCTATATGTATATCCATGAATATATATTTCTGAATTTAAAAATCCCATTGCATTGTTTTACTCTCATTTTATTCAGTTTTTAACACAGTAATGTGCGTCTCTGCTTTTCCAATCAATTTATTCTGTTAGTATTTTTCATTTTAAATCCCTACATTAAGTCAATAATGTTGATTACTTACTGTAAGCACTATGAATGCCATTCTAATACAGGTTATTTGCAATTTGACATCCTCATCTATATGCATTATTGCACTTGGAAAATTGAATGAAACCCTTGATTCAGAATCTGAAACACTTAGAAGTAACAATCCTGTTTACTGATTTACTAAAGTAGTAGGTTTTAAGAACATTTAATAGATGAAACAAAAAGCACTATCAGGCAAAAAGGAAGCATCCAAGTTGGTTTAGGAAGCATTCATACTATTTTATAGTAGGAATGTGAATTTTTTGTGATTTTCATTGTTTCAGATCTCTGAGCCAGTTACCTAACACTGTTAACCTCTTTAGTGCTTCAGTTTTCATATAATTCAGAATATGAATCTAATAAACTCAATGTAAGAGAAAATGTAGCACTCAACAGCTCAATTATTTTGTCAGAATCCCTTTTCAGTGTTTTGCCAGAATCCCTTTTCAGTATTATTTGCTTATTAGTGTGCAGCTGATAATGGCTGTATTTTATTTAGAATTGTTAAAATAAATTGGAAATAGAAAGTCCTTGGGTCCTGTGTGAACCATGAGTCCAAAGAAATGCAAAAAGTTACTTATAGCCTTTCACTGATACCTTTAATGACAGCAGTAGCATAGTGACTGAGCACAGTGAGCATCTGAAAGTGAGTTTGACATGAAGTCTGTGCCCAAACACGGCTCTGCTGGGGACCACTTTAGAGGGAGGGATCAACTCACAGTGACTGTGAGGGTATGAAGATGGAACCACCTGGAGGCACTAATTTGGACCATGAATCAGAGGTTTAGTCTAATTTCAGAGGTAGCACAAAATAGGTATTATATTGTGCTTTGGGTGACAGTGTGAAGGGAAGACAGGCTGTCAAGAACACAAAGTGTATTTTGCTGTTACTCAGTAAAAGGTAGTGAATAAAACCAAAACAAAAGTGGATTTTAGAGGGCAGATGATTTGCTTTTTTTGGTTTTTTTTTCCCACTTCTAGAATTGAATTTGAAGTCTTGGTGGTGCCTTTAAGTGATTCATCTCTATTCAGATGATATTATTTCAAATTCAAATTTATAAGAATAAATTAGAGAAAATTCATTCTCACATATCCACAACCTTTCAAAAATTTTCTCAGCCATTACTACACTGCAGATACTCAGTTTACTTCCTGATCTAAGCCTTTCACTTGAGATTTTAAACATATTATTTATCTCAGAAACATCATGAATTTAGTACTCATTAGCATAGAATTAGAATAAATCTGAGGAAAACAATTGAGAGAATTAGAAATATATTACATGCTAACTTTATACAGTTTAATGAGCAGATGCTGAAAGCTTGTTTGATGGCTTATTTTTATTCAGAATTATTTTAGGGATTATCTAAGAGCTGTACTGTGGATTATAGAAAAAGAGTAATTTCAATTTAATTTAGCCCTATGAACATGTGAAAGTGTTTCAGACAGGTGAAATATAGCAAGGGATGTCTTAAGCTACCACTCCAGGGACTATGGATAAAAAAAGTCAGTTGCCAAGTGGAGTTGGCATTTTACTAAGTCTGGATATAATTGTGCTCGAAATCTTGAGGATACTTTGAAGCAGCCTTAAGAGAAGATATTGCCTATTGGAATTCCTTCTTAGTGCAAGTTTCACTGCAATTATTTTAGTTCAAATATTCTTGTGACATAAGATTATACTCTTGCTCTGGATATGTATATTCATATTACCAACTGAAATTGTTGAAAGCTACGTATCCTTGCTTCTGTGCCAGCTGACTTACTTTGTGGTTCATGTCTTGCAATTGGAAAATAGTCATGAAAGCCAGACCAAGTTTTTTTTTGATGCACAGGCACTGAGCTGCTGGTCCATTCGAGCTGTCTGCCCATCTGCCCATCTGTTTTTGCTGTTTCTGTTGGACTTCAGCAGTGCTGTTCTGTGGTTTCTCTCTCATTTTCTGTACCCAGATCCTAACCCATGCAAAACAGCCAGCCCCAGGACCTGCATTAATATTTCACAGTACCCCAGCAACACATTTATGGGCACTGATGAATACAGTAAGGTGCTGCCAGAGCATACAGATTGTCTGTTCTCTCTCAGTTGCCTTCCATAAAATAATGATAAAACATGGAACTTTTATTACTTTTCAGAAAAAAATATGGTGTCTACTATCACCCTCTTTTTTTTTTTCCCACAGTCTTTCTATTTCTGACATCTTTCTTTTTTAATTAGTCAATAGGAAACACCACTCTTTATGAAGTTGCAGTCCCTTTTGTCAAGTATCCCTTACTAGTGTTGAATGCTGTCAGTTATGATCATACTTGAGCAGACTAATTTTCCTGCTCTGACCAACTTCTTTATTCCAAGACACACTATCTGAATCAGTTCTAATGATCCTCTCTTATTGACTGTTGATCTTCCACTGCCTATCAGTGGCATAAAGCCAGATGCCATCAAGTGGCAATGTTTTGTCACATGCTTAGCAGAGACTATCCAGGTTTACTGTTAATAAATGAAGTATTTGTTAATTACAGTATGCAATTATACACTCCACTTGCTCCACATGCCTTAGAGAGATTGACACGGTGAATTATGAAGTCAAACCTTAAGCTAGAAGCCTATGAAGATTAAGTCATTGTATTCTTTTTCAAACAATTAGTAGCACTACACTGCTAAGCGGAGATCAATCATAATTGAGAGAGGGCAATAAACAAATTACTTGTGTTTTCTCTGAAACGTCTTGGTTTGCAGACTCACTGTTATTTAATCCAGAAGCTCAGTAGATTGTAATTTATCCATTAGAGTTGTCACTGGCCCCTTGAAAATGATTTACTTTACAATAAGGGTACAAGAAAGGAAATCTGCCTGGTTATTTCAGATGAAATGGGATGATTGCAGCTGATTCATGATCATCACAGCTGTACTGTCTATGTCTTGATGATGGTTGAGTGGTTTAGATGTTTTTGTTGACAAACATCAACATTTACCTTTATTAGCTGAGCTTTGTACCACCTGGCGTCCTCTCTGTCTTTCAGTGCTTATTGTGAAATTCACTCCAAAAAAGAATGCAGAGCAACCAATGGACTTAGACATTCAACAGAAAGGTGAACGAAGTGGCTAGTTACGAGAAAAAATATTTCTTTTCCTTAACCAAGCCTGAAGCTTTAAGAATCTCCATAATGAAGACTTCAGTATACCTTGGAAGTAATCATTGTGTGGCAACAGCCTGTACACTAGCCATATTAGATGACATTAACAGAGCTGAAAGGATCTAGAATCCATCTTACAGAGTTCACTGCAGCCTTTGAAGAAATTTACAAGTTTTTTTCTTTTCCTTATTTTTTTTTGTTTGCTTTGTTTTATTTTGTTTTATTGTTTTGTTTTGTTTCCCTCACCCATCTTGAGTAGTAAGGAACAGAACTACAGTTTTTGCAGCAGGACAACTGCCCATGTGCTAGTTTACTAGGATATCTGCAAACTGCAATGAAGTGTAACGATGCACAAAGATAGTTATTTAGATTAAAGAGACCCTATTCTTTGCCTATCCACTATCCCAGTGCAATAGCTACAAAGCAGAGGAATTAATGTTTCAGTTTTCTTCTAAATCCCCTCACTCAGTGGGTGAAAGACATTAAAGAGACTCTGTTTTGTTTTCAGTTCTTTTCATTTCATTTGTATATGTAGCAGCTGATAGAGCCCCAAATCATGTCAATCCCAGTTTGTTTGGCACAGACATATAAAGAAGTATACAACTGCTATTCAGAAGAACTTAAGGACAAAAATCTAAAGGACAAGACATTGACAGGGCAGCAATATCACAAGTCATAAAGCTTTTGCACTCCCAGAAAATAATGAGAAGCAGTATCAACACCACATTATTTAAAGCATTGTATGTATATTACAGTTTTTGGGTTAAAGTTTCCAGAATGTCTCCTGCGAACATAATGCCATCCCCTTAAAAGTTCAAACTGTCCTTCAATTAAGAGTAGAAATCTTCTCTTGATTGCGCATTTCCTCTGTGTGTGCGTAACCTTAAAGAAAGCACTAAAAATAAAATAGAGTTCCAAATAATAAGAAAGTTGAGTCTCCACAAACACTGCCACAATGCCCAGGAAAAAAGAAATATGACACATCAGAGGATATAAAGGAAAAAAAAACTCCTACAAATGCATTTACATTGTTGGTTTCTTTCTGGAATCTGCCAAAGTTTCTTCATCGTCAGAATTTATAGAGATCCAGAGTGACATAGTTACAAAAAGGGCAGCTACAGCAGAAGTCTATAGTAATATGTTACCAGCATTTATTTTTTTGCTTTGTCTAAAACTCATAAAAATTTTCTTGTCCTAGAAGTCATATGGCTGTTTGGATTATCATTACCTGACTCTAAAAATTCTATAGTTTAGTAAGAGTCCTAGAGCACAGTCTGTGAAATCACAGAACCCAATGATGGAAAGATATCATGCATTGTTGTAACCAAAACCAGGAAAAAACTCATCCCGTTTGCAGAAGAAAAATATATGTCTTTCCCGGATTTGAATTGTACCTGTCATCTATCATTTCCCTCCTCAGCTGGTAGACCACATACACTAATAGATAAGCAAGAGTACGAAAGAAAAAATGCATTTCCAAGTGTTTGTTTTGTCCACTGCTCTCACTGTTTGCTTAATGACAGTCACAAAAAGAGGCCAGATTGCAAAAACTTAGTGATGAAAGACTCCATGCTTCCTCTACTCCACTACATCTACCCCCCAAAATATATCTTCATATTAAATCTAACTATTTATAACAATAATAAAAACCTCATGGCACTGCAATCTTTGTTCAGTACAATATCAGTGGCTTACAGAGAAAGGAAAGAATCCCAAGGCAATATTTTCACATACATTAAAAATCATATATGTGGGGTGTGATATCCCATTAACACACATCATATGCTTCCTCTGGAGATGTTAATTCCTAATCTCATCAGGGAAATGCATGTGTGTACTGTGCATATGTTCATCAGTAATGTTTTCTAAATTGTCGGTCTCTAGATGAGAGGTTATACACACCTGAAAAGTTACACTGCTTTTGGTATCAAACTTAACAAAAAATCTTGTTGTTCCAAAATTTAGTATATTTGCTGTATCATGATGTAGCAGCAATTGTTGAGCAATGAGAAGCAGCATTACTTTTAAAGAGAGTAAAGAAATGCTGGACTTAGTCTTGACCTCTGCTCCAGTGAATCTCAAACCTAAAATAACGAGATTCTTCCAACTAACAAATTTAGCACTGTGTCTGTTTACAGTCTTGGTGAATATGTTTGGATTGAAAAAATGTATTATTTGAGCATAAAATTTTTATTCACAAATACAAGAGCTTTGTTAATGTGCCTAGCAACAGGCAATCCCTATTAAAATTGATGCAAACTAGAAAGCACAGTTCTACCTTCAAAAGCTGATTACTGTAAAATTTTTTGTCAATTTTAACACTTTAATAGTTTTCCACTGTGAGCTTAACTTTACAGTTATACGTTTCTAAATTATGCAGATAAATACATGCTATTTCTCATGAGGTCTTTTTATTTCATTGAGTAAGAAAAGTAAAACTAATGGGAATTTAAAATGAATCAGGTAATGTTCAAATAAAAATTCTTTCATAGAGGATTTATAACATTTTTTGTGAATGTCTTACAATGGAATGACTTGATCTTCATTTCCTTACAGATTTCTTTTAACTTTTGTACATGAAAACTGTCATTTTGATTTGATTCAGAATTTTGTAGTAAATTGCCATAGTTCTTGACATTAAATTTTCCACTATATGCACTCTTCACTGATTTTTAAAAAATTGTAATCTGAGTCACTCAAGAACAGTGAAAATTTGGAACTTTAGGATCTTTCATAACAGAATTAACAGAGTGTAGGTGTTTAACAGCTGTGTGAGGAAAAGGACTTTTTGGTGATCTAAGCATTAAGTGTCAGGGTAGAAATTGTTTGCTTTGGATGTTACAGCTGTGAATCCTAAGGTGAGGGAATAGTTGTGCAATGAATAGAAGCTCTTATGATTTTATAAAATCCTGAAGAACTACTGAATACATTTATATACCCACACAAGTTGTCCTGCAAGGTTTGTAAAACAGCAGGAATTCCTATGAAGATGCAAAACCTCTCAGATGCCTAAGGGTTTGTGAAACCCATGTGTGATCTTGTGGAACTTGTAAACTGTCAGTGAGGTGCTGTAGAGTTTGTAAACTTTGGCTGGACCTTAAACAAAGTCTGGGGTTTCTGTATTGACTTTTGAATTGTTTACAGTATTAATACCTCACCAAGAGAAATGCAATTAACCTTCTCAAAACAGCAAGATGCTCTCTAACATCACACAGATATTTGTAGAAGCAGGTTAGGATATGAAGAATCACCAAATTACAGAGTTGCCATCTATGTGTTAGGCTGCTGAAGATGAAAAAAGTCTTTAGATGCTATTCTCTTTATTGCAGTTCTCCAGACAAACTTAATTGTACACATTCGCAAACAAAACCTCTAAAATTTTAAATCAATGGATGCTCTGGAAAGAAAATGTTTTCCTCTCAAGAAGTAGAGGTGAAGATAATGTGTTCTTAGGAGCAACTTGGTTGAAAATTAATCCAGCTGTAGTTTATCAGTGACATAAACAACCTGGAAAAAGGTCGTGGTTTGCGCCAGTGCATTGGTTAAAAAAGATATTGCATCTTTTGCTACACGAGGTCCTCTAAAAATTGCTCAAAAAATGTTTTTATCTCCAGCTAATATGAAGTCCTTTATAAGCTACTCTTTTTTGTTTTTCTGATCCAAAGTTCAAGCCTTTCCTTAGCCTTCATCCCTGCTGTATTTCAGTCAGCAGACAAAACATATGAGGACCAGGAGAAGAAGAATCATCAAAAAGTATTGATACAATGTCGAGTGACCAAAGGGGATAAGTCCTCACATAACAGTTTCCTTCTTCCATAATTGCTTCTGCTTCTGATATAATTGACTGTATCACCTTCAGAAGACCTCTGGTAACTATTCCATTTTCCACAGACTCCAGGAAAACAACTTAGTCAAATATTAGTTATGGTGTAATGTCCCCCTTAAAGGTATCAGCATGGGATAAATAGAAACCTACATTTATGTTACTGAGATTTAAATATTATTTGAATTTCACTGATAGGAAGGCAAAACATGGGTGTACAGGAAACTTTTGTCACAAATGGAAATTCAATTTAAAGTAACACTGCAATCTCCTCAGGTGCTAGGTCATGCTTAACATTGACTCTACTTAAAAACTCGTCATATTAAGGGTACAGGTTTTGCTTTCATCCTTCTGTATCTCTCAGCTGCTGCACTTTTGAGCATCACTTTAGGGGAAGTAGGATGTTTGAATGCTGTGTGTGGAGAGCAGAGCAATTCTTTGTAAACCTCCGCCATTGCTTATTATATAGATGAATACATAATTCTTTCAAGTACACAAATCACATTTTAGATTTAGATCTCATTTACATATTTCTTTAGTGTGTTTTAAACCTAAGAGATGGTTATTGCAAAAAACAATGTTGTTTTCAGTCTATATGCATGTAAAACTGGAGAGTGATGGAAACCAGTAGAAAGAACATGTTAAGATTAAATTCTCAAGCAAGTAGTGACAAACTCCTTGTCCTTGAAGCTTATATAAATAACTCTCCTGTGTTTTTTTAACCTGTTTCCCCTGCTCCCCAGCCACCCCAGCAGCAAGGCATGTCACTCTGATGGTTCACATCCATCTCCTTTTATTGATGTCCACTTTGGTATCTGTACAGGTCATCAATATTGCTGCCTCTGTGGCAGCCTCTGGGAACAGCAGGGCAGCCTTGCGGGACTTGGCATGTGGGGGGAGGCTGAGCTTGCCGCTGAACTCACGGTTCCAGCCAGATGCCGGTACCAGGCTGTCATAAATCTTTTAGGTGACCCAGGTGAACTCTGAGGCTCAAAGCTCACTGAAAACTGATCAGGCCTCTGTTTAGTTTAACAGGCCCTTTTCAGTGACAAGTGAAGGGTTCAACAAATGCTCAAACCAGATATATATTAGTTGAAAAACTAATGGCTTTTAAAAGAATGTTTGACAATTGTTTAGGGCTGTCTGTAGATCCATTATACTGATAAATGACCAACTTGGTCTATGCCAAACTGGAGATGGTCAGCAAAAAGCAACATTGGTTATTATTTTTTTCTCTCCCCTACCTCCCCATGCACTCTCCACATCTTTGGGGGCTTCATAAGAGCCTCATGTGCTGTAGTGGTCAGGAAGACTTAAGGCAGCAAAGGGTACCTGTGGAGCTTATGTTTAACCTTGCAATCAAATTGAAATTAAGCAAGACTGCAGATACCCCCAGTGACCTGCTATTGACCGCCTGAACTTCTAAGTTAGGGTCAGTTGGGGCCCAGAGTAGGAGGTCAAAAGCTGGTCAGTGCTCTTCAGCTTCAGTATGTTGAATAGAGAGACTTTATTGCTGTGATTTATGCAATTTGCACAGACAGGTTAAGGAGACATTAAAACATGCCACAGTGCTCACTTACACTGGTTACACCATCCACTGGGAAAATAAATTCTGATTGTCCATATGAAATCTCTTGTGGATATGCCTTGAAGTATTTTACTCCTGTACTATAAAGATTCATACCCACACTCGACTTCTGAACATGGCAAGGTTAGTGTTTCCAGATTTATTTAAACAGTGTGAACGCACCAAATGAAGCACTTTACAAAGCTGATTAATTGCAAAGGCAGAATAACAACCAGTAATTTTTTTTTTTTTTCGAGAGGGTGAGAAGGGGGAAGACACAGCTGAATTTAAGATTACGGTGGCAATTTGAACACAGTGAAGACTGATTTTTAACCAGACCACAGATAACAATCTTTGGTGCTTCCTTCTCAGTTTTTACATACCTTCTTTAATTTTTTTACTAGAAATTCTACAGTTGTTGGAAAATTATCAGATCAATCACAAGGAAGAATTAAAATATTTAAGAGCTCTTATCACTTTGAAATCAGAAGATTTTTTTTCCTGCCAAAGCTTAATGTGGACTGAATTAATTTTAACTTTCACACCCAAAACAGTTTCAAGGACTGCCTTAGCTGCTACTCAAGCTCTAGGGCTTTGTAGAGCAGGAACTGCCAGAGTCATGTGGATTTTCTGACAGACTCATATCTGACTACCAGATTTTTCTTTGTTGGTGATCAAAGCAGGAATTGAATCCTAGTCATCTAAGGTGAAAGGGTAGGGTGTTTAAGCCTTTCAGAGCTACCTCTTTTTCATTGTAATAGTTCATATTTCTTTGGTGTCTGTCACCCCCAATTTAATATATCTAATTTAATGACATATTAGTCCTTAATAGGGTATAATTGTATTTGACATAACAAAGGGGAGGAAGAGGTAAAATTTGCCAAGCTCTACTGAAAAAAATGGCTTTAGCAGATATGTAGCTGCTTATTTTCATAAGTATATTAAAGATGAAGTTTTAACAAGCACATTCTATGACCTAAGATATATTTACATGAAGTTCAAGAATGGCTGGGCATGAACTATTTTAATCTGTTAGGCAATTACACCATTATTAATAAATATATTTATAACCAGCTATAGAATAGAGCACTCCTGGTGGTTAAATAATAATTAGTTCTTAAAAGAATTTATACAGGTTATTTGAAGTTATATACTACTGTGTTATAAATATTATGAATATTTTTAAGTCTGACAAATATGTATTTATCTGAAGCCTGAAACAGATACACTGTTTCAAAAGAGACACTTTTTAAGAAAATAACACACACTGCAGCTGCCTACAGACATGTCTTTTGCTTATAGTGAAATATAGGATAAGCTATCAGCTTCTTACTCTGCGAATTCAGATTCAGGTAGACAATGCCATCCACTGATTTACACATAGAAAGTTCTGCAAACAAGCAACAGGAGTAGAATATGATCTCTCACCAATCTTCAGAGCCAGTGTTGATTGCTGTGGTCCTGTTTTAGCCTGCTGTGTGCATACATAAAAGAAAGACAGCCGGTATTCCCAAAGCACAGAAGAGAGGGGTTTTTTTAATATAAGGTTCCACAGGTGACTTAACTTTTCTCAGACCAAAGAACAGAAGTTGGCCACGTATATTGTGGTTGATCAACTGGTACTTTTTAGAGCACTGTCATGAAATCAGCTGGTGGTTTCATGCTTTGCTGACTGTTTAACAATGGGTGTCCAGAGACAGAGACAAAACAAGACAGAGGCTAGTTGCCAAACTACCATAAAATAGATTCTGGTAAATGAAAGTAAAGAGTGAGAGACCTAACCTCCCATTTCTTCGATTACATTATACAGTAGAAATTTAATATAACAAAGTACAGCAAATAGTAACTCCCCCTATTACTTTCTTTGTGAAAAGGAAATTTCCTGATAGACTGACTGTCTACCCAAATTCCCACTGTTTTTTCAATGTTATTCTTAGCCTTCTGAGGTAGTCAGCTGGAAGGAGATCCCACTGTCTTTATCTCATGGTCCAAAGCTGTACCTGTTGGTTTATCATTGTGGCTTTTAGGTGATGTTGTTTAGGATTGGTATTCTCCAATTTAGTACTCCCACTAAATAAAAAGAAAAAGAAAAAAAAACAGAAGAAAAGAAATAAAAAAAGGTGCATTTTTCCACTTCCCCCACTCCTGTTGGAGGCACAAAAGGCAAAGATATGGTTGAGATAAGAAAAATGTACTGGAAATAGGAATGACATAAGAAAAATGAACAGTAACATATATTATAGTTGATCAACTGGTACTTTTAACAGTAAGTTTATGAGAGAAAGTGATTCACATGCAAAGATGCTCACTGTAGAGCTCATGACAACAGACACTACTAGCTGGCTCCCCCTCCTTGTTTTCTTGGCTGAAAGGAAACTCTTTTCCCTGGAAGACAGTCTCTTTACCCTGCCCCTAGCAACAACATGAGGTGGTAGAGAAGAATCTCCAGCTCCTAGCCATGCTCCCTTCTGGCTACAGCAAAAATTAACCCTGTCCTGGTCAGAACCTGGACAGGTGGGAAGTCTATCCCACATTCTTAAAAAAGTCTGTGACAGAGACCTAAGAAAAGAGAACATAATTTCCAAGAGGTCTAAATTTTTTTAGCCATTTATGCAAACTAAGGGAGTTTAAACCACCAGTATAAGAGAAAACAATTTTTAGAGGTTCAGTTCAGGGAAAGCTTCAAAGATAGTTTGAATCTATCCAAGTTTAACCTAAAACTTCAGTTGTGCTTATCAGAGGAACACTCGATGTGTTTCTAAAGCTTGACTTCAGATAGAATTTCAAATATTGCAATAATGCCATATGAACAAACATGATGATGAAAAAATCCCAGAATCATAGAATAAACTGTGTAGGAAGGAACCCACAAGGATTATTGAGCCCAGCTCCTGGCCGTGTACAGCACCATCCCCAAGTGTCACACTGTATGCCTGAGAGTTTCATCCAAACACTTCTTAAATTCTGCCAGGCTTGGTGCTGTGACAACTTCTCTGGGGAGCTGTTCCAGTGCCCAACCACCTCTGGGTGAAGAACCTTTTCCTGATATCCAACCTAAAACTCCCCTGATACAACTTCAGGCCATTCCCTTGGGTCCTGTCACTGGGCTCCAGAGAGAAGAGATCAGTGCCTGCCCTCCTCTTCCCCCGCACGAGGAAGTTCCAGACTGCAATGAGGTCTCCCCTCAGTCTCTTTTTCTCCAGACTGAACACACCGAGTGACCTCAGGCACTCATACAGCTTCCCCTCAAGGACTTACTTTCACCATCTTTGTTTCCCTTCTGTGGATGCTCTCTAATAGTTTTATATCTTTCTTATATTGTGGAAGCCCAAACTGCCCCTAGCACTCGAGGTGAGGTTGCCCCAGCTCAGAGCACAGTGGGACAATCCCCTCCCTTGCCCGGCTGGTGATGCTGTCCCTGATGCCCCCAGGACACGCTTGGCCCTCCTGGCTGCCAGGGCACTGCTGGCTCATGTTCAACTTGCCACTATCCAGGACCCCCAGGTCCCTTTCCACAGCACTGCTCTGCAGCCTCTCATTCCCCATCTGCCCATACATCCAGAGTTGCCCCATCCCAGAATGGGATGGTGCAGAATCTGGCACTTTTCCTTGTTGAACTTCATATGACTGGTGATTGCTTAGCACTCTAATTTGCCAAGGTGTCTCTGCCTTCAATGGATACTGCAGCTCCTCCCAGTTGCAAACTTGCTTGGTATCCCTTCCACTCTTGCATCTAAGTCATTTATGAAGATGTTGAAGAGCACAGGGCTCTTCATCCAGAGATGGAGCCCTGTGGACCCCCACTGGTGACAGGTCACCAGTCTGATGTCACCCCATTCACTGTAACCCTTCATGCCTGACCCGTGAGCCAGTTGCTCACCCATCCCATGATGTGTTCATCCAGCTGTGTGCTGCACATTTGGTCCATAAGGATCCTGTGAGAGACATAATCAAAAGCTTTACTGAAATCCAAAAATAGTACATCCACTGGCTTCCCTTGGTCAAGGGAATCCATAAGATGGGTTCCCTTGTCATAAAAGGAAATCAGGTTTGATAAGCAGGACTTCCCACTCATGAAGCCATGCTGGCTGTGACTGATGACTGAGTTGTCTTTCAGGTGTTTTTCAATACCTCCCTGAATAATTTTCTCCATAACTTTACCAGGCACTGAAGTGAGACTGACACGCCTGCAGTTTCTGGGGTCCTTCTTCTTGCCCTTCTTGAAAATTGGGACAATGTTCGCCAGCTTCCAGTCAGCTGGGACTTCTTCTGATTCCCAAGACTGCTCAAAAATAATCTAGAGAGGTTTTCCTATGATGTCAGGTAGCTCTGAGGATTCTTGGATGAATCTCAACAACCCCCATAGGCATAAGGATCCAAGTGGAACAGCATAATGTTAGGGAAAGATGATGGCCAGTTGGAGATCAATATAATTTTCAATACCAAAAATACGTATGATTTGGAAAATGACAATATATTCACAGCTTCACTACAAGAAACTGGTTTCTAAACAATTGGGAAAATGAATAGAAACACAGCTTAGATATATATTATTTTCTGTGCAAATTGCAGCATCCTTTCCAGTGGAAGTTCATGAATTTTGATAGTCCTTGACACAGGCAATGCAAAAGCCTGACTGTTTGTAGACAGAACAGGAAAACCTCAGATAGTCCTAAAGTTTAGGTAGAGAAGGGTCTGATTTTAATATATTGAGCTGAGTTTTACTGCATCTGAATTCTGAGCTAGTGAGGAGTGAATGAAAATCTGGAATAATATGTTGTGATACTTAAAATTTGTATACAGAATAAAATAAAAATGATTATCAAGTGACAGGATTTAGTCCAAATGAAAAATTTCTGCCCAAGAACAAATCAAGACTAAGACTGCATGTGCATGAAGTAGGTCCAAATTGAAGTTTAATATGGTTGTTAGTAATACAGCAATTAGTGGTGTTGTCATAGAAACATAGCACCACTTTCATCTTTGTGTGAGGAAAGAGCAAGACCAAAGGATTTTTGGTGCTTAATGATCACTCAAGTGCAACATTTAAACTTCAAGTACCTGGTGCCTAACCCTAAAATCCAAAACTGTACATGAAGTTCCTTTTTGGATTTATCTTCACAGTCTACAAAGAAACCCCAAGCGTGACTTGCTGACATGTTTTCTCACCTTTGACAATAGACCCATGAAGATAGACTTAAGTATTCTGCTTATACTTTCTCTTACTTTCTTTGGAAAACAAATTCTCAGTCTGCAAATTCCTAAGCATTTTGGGCTTCTGGATGTTCAACACTGTACAAAACGAGAAAAAAAGTTAGTATTTTCAGTCAATTTTATGACACAGACATTGCCTAGTCTGGTGTTCAAATAGGGTCATCTTTTCTGTCCTTTACAGAGAAACTTGGAAACTGATTTATTCCCCATTACCACACACAATGAAGACTATTTATTTCTTTGGGTTTCTTATATTTAGTGCCTTAAATGTTTTGTTACCATGCCAAGATTAGAGAGTTGCTCAGATTGATGAGCACAGAGAAATCCTAAAACACTAGCAATGTGAACCATGTTCTTGAGTGGCTTCTGTAGGACACTCTGAGTAAGTATATTTGTAGCTAGGATTTACATTCTAACGACAAAGCAGATGGCTTAGTTTTATAAACTGGAAGCACACCATGGAACAGTCAAGCACCAAGTCTTGGCTTTGTAATCACAAGGAAAATCATTGCATGGACTTCATATAAGACGACCTTATCTTCCCATAAATGAAGAAATCTGTAATATCAAATGCAGGTATTTAGCTTATTTCCATGAGGCTAACCAAAAGCTACATTCTAAACAAGCTCATGAGAAATCAGGTTAGAAAGAAAAATATCTTCTCTTAAATGGAGCAAGAAACCTTGTTTAAGGTCAAAACTGAGGTCATAAAGAGGCTAATATGGGCTTAGCATGCAGTGCAGCTGCTGTATGCTGTATTTAGTCTGTGAATAAAAAGGAAGCTTTTGTTTCCACTACTTTTACTCCCTGCATGTTGCTAAGTAATTTCTTCATTCTGCTACTTAAACCTATATGTCAGTTAACTCTAACATATATATATTTAGCAGCAAGATATTTACCTTAAAATATATGATTTCAGAAATAAACAGTATGATGCAAGTTTAATAGGATGAATCTCTTGAAAAATTATAATTCTAAAAGCACATGCTCTTTCAGTGGCAAACCCATTTCTTTTTGGTTGCTAAAATCAGTGTCTTCTGTCATGTGTTAGAATGGCATTAAATTCTTTATAGAGGAGGAAACAAAACCAGACCAAGTTATGACTTACTTTAGAACAGAGGACCCAAGAAAACAAGCATAGTCTTGTAAGGAGTTAAATTGAGAAGAAATCAAATTAAAAAGCCCTCCTTAATGCTATCTTCCTTTCTGACTCCACAGTGACCAATCAGACAACAAGGCAATCAAGGCTTTTTTGCAAAGGACTCCAGGAAAAAAATTGAAAAAGACATGTTCCAGAGATGAAT
Organism: Coloeus monedula; assembly: GCF_965178545.1. Taxonomy (NCBI): domain Eukaryota; kingdom Metazoa; phylum Chordata; class Aves; order Passeriformes; family Corvidae; genus Coloeus; species Coloeus monedula. The sequence continues at coordinate 21,712,380 of NC_138822.1, read as the reverse complement.
AGAGAGGATTGCCCAGATTAAATCCACCAAACAGAACCATGAAAAAAATCTAATTTCATAATTCAGAGTTTATTTTACCTTAGGGAAGTGCACTTCTACTCATTCTCAGTAACTCTGTAGTCCATTTCAGCCTCTATGCTTGAAAATCACCAGCACTTTAACAGGACTATTGCCTGTACACCTGCAACTGTCTGTTTAGAATTAGGCCAATAAATATCGACGGGGATAATTGTTCCTGCACTTGAACTGCAGAAGGACAGAACTGAAAGTACTAACTGATGTTTGCGTTTGTGCTTGGTGATCAGAGCTTGGTTTGAAAGCACTGGCATCCACTATTGCCTTCTGCACCTTGTTCTTCACATTACAGAGCACCACTGATCACAAAGATCAGTTTGATAAAATGTTGTAGCAAAGATTAAATCAAACCATTTCAGCAGAATTATATCACATCTAAATAAATAAATACAATGGCAATGCATAATAGAATACATGTAATTGTCCTTTGGTAATTATATTTTTTTTGAAAGATCATCCATCATGATTTCTTATCATTCTAATGTTAAGTGTCACCTTTTGTCTCCACATACTTTACAAATTATCATCTTGATCAGCAAGATTTTGAAAGTCAGCTATGCGCTGGAGGAGAGTTGGCTTTTCATTTCTTATACGTTTTCCATTAATTTTACTTTTTAACCTTTTTTTGTGAATCAGAAAGTTTGTGAGTTCCTCTGTGTGTTATACATCACAGGAGAAAATAGTTTGCTCACACCCAGTTTTGTACTTCGTTAGGTCAGACAATCTGGTTGATCAGATGAGGAGAACCTTATGCAATGATCATATAGCCTCCTGCATCACTTTACTCAGGCTTACTCTTTGCAAACTTGATTTCCCCAAGATGCATCAAGGTAAAAAGTCAGACAGTTCAGCCCAAGAAGACCTTTTAAGTGAAATGCACAGCACCCTTTGAGGAAATGCAGTCCTCATGGGGAAACATTCAGGGTGCATTAAAGAAAAAAATGCAATGGACTCTGTCTCTGCAAGCAGCTGTGTGCCTGACATCCTCTGTGACTTTTATAGATAAGTGATGCATGAAACACCCAGTCAGTTCCATAATTTGAATTATCTCTAGCTTGATAAATGACTGCTAAAGATGGTGTGTTTCTCTCTGTGGGAACAACATTTAAAATGTCTGGAAGTTATATCAATTTAAGAAACATGCTGCAGCTGTTAAATAAGGGTCTCCTCCACTGGCTCTGAATATGATGTCCATATATCAAAGACCTCTGACATTGCCTGTCACTCAAACTGGACACAGGGAATATGGGATTCCAGGCAGATGAGAGCTGAAACTGAAGCTCCAAACCCCTTCCTTATGCAAGTGATTAGGTGCAGCTGTTTTGCTTCACATTTTGGAACACTTGAACTCTGCAATCTGCCACGTTTTTACAGGACCGCATGTGCGGAGGGTAAAAAAAGTATCATACCCTGGCTAGACAGCAGATGTGGGGATAAAGATAAGTCTACATTAAGAGAAAAAATAAATGAGAAAAAGATTTGAAAAAAGCACAAATTGAGAGGTCAGAGGAAGAAATTAAAGGGAGGCTATCAGAACAAGCAGAGGACATTAGTCTGTTTTCCTGAGATATAGGAAGTTAATTCTAAAAAGATTTTCCTGAAATATTACAAAACCAATAAATTTACTCTTTAAAAACATCTTTCCACTTCTAAATCTGCCCAAAGGTAAAAAGTTTATAGAAACTGAAATGCCACCTCTACATTTGCCCATTTTGTATAATAAATGTCTTAATCAACAATATTTTAGGAGGAAAACTCCTTCAGCTCAGATCAAAAATACATCAATGCTAGCCTACAGAGAAGAAATTAGATGAAAAAGCCAACATTTTTGCAAACTCTCTTAGTGATCCTAATTTTCCTAGCTCCAGGTCTGTATTGTAAAAGGAGTTTCTCAGAGAAGCCTATTTTATAAATTGATGAAACCCTTTTATTCTACATATTTGATCAAATACCTATTTAAAGCCTAATCCTACTACTCAGAAGCCTATGGGACATTTTTCCATTGGTTCCCATAAGATCAGGATCAGTGTTTTCAGAGACAACTTCTTATTGGTTCTACAGGAGAAATGATGGCAGTACAGCTTTTTAAAAAACATGTATTAAATGAGAAGGATACTCAATGAAGAAATATAGCAATTCAATGTAAAAAGAGTCTGAAATGTAGTTAGGAAAAAAACTCTATTTGCAAACACAAACATAAGAGGAATTAGTACAAAGGAATTAAAAAAAAAGTTTACTGTCTCTACTGTTCACCAGTAGAGAGATTTAGTCAAAAACAACTCTTTGGGTTCCTTCTGTTGACTTTTTTATGACTTCACGATGTTTGAGTAGAGGTGTTTCTCTGATTCACTGTGCAACGCAAAGAAAAAATTATATTGGACACTCAGACTGTCTTGGATGTCTTGATCAAGAAGCATTTCACAATGCAGAAGCCTCTGCCTCCTGGGACAACAAACTGTCTGAGAAACAGTGATTCTTTGACTGCAGTGAATTCCCTCCATCATGAGAGCTGCAGCATGGCTGGAAATAGAGTTTATTTAAATGAGCTTCCCATTTGCAGAAAAGCTTTACTGGGAGTTAAAACCTGAATGCTTTATCTTCACTGCTGCAAAGGTGTGGGACCTCTTTTCACCCTTCAGAATAGCAGATGCTGTCTATACCTGTAAGTAATAACAACTGTCACACTCTTTTTTACCAGAAATAAGAATTGTGTGTGGGAGAGGATAGATTTCATCTGCTGTGGTTTGAAAGTTGTGATTGCTGAGCCCTCCTTCCACTCACATATTTTGCAACTTGAAAATAAAGCCCTAAGGGTTTCCTACATCAGAAAGTAAAGCTGACCTATCTTTTACTTCCAAATAAAAAAAATATAAGTGTTTTCTTATTCCCCAATTATAACAAGGTTTCAAAGCAGGTTAACACCTACTGCTGGCTACGGGAGAAAAACAAAAAGGGCAAGGGGCAAGTGTGATATGAGTACAGTTCTTATCTTGTGAAGAAAAGGAGAATTTTATCTCTCTTCTCATCATTTTGAAGGCTCATTTGGAAGGAAGATATTCTAAAAAAATTTTATCATACTTGATACCTTTTTTGCAACCCTACATGTAAGCATAAAATTAGAGCAACACATCCTCTGATGTCATGATCATGATAGGTTCAAAAATGATCTGAAATCACAACCAAAGAAGACAAAAAGAAAATGGTGGAGATTTTAAAATGGTTTTTTCCCAAGTGATCTCTCTGGTTTTAAAACACACTTGATTTGAAGGGATGGGGAGAGGAAAAAAAAACAAAGGAAAGAGAAGAGGAAGGGAAGGGAAAGGGGAAGGGGAAAGGGAAGGGGAAGGAGAAGGGGAAGGAAAATAAGTCTGCAGGTAGGACAGAGCAGAGTAATCTTAATTGGTTGTAGGCCAAAAGAGTAGCATATAGAAAAGAGGTCCTGTAAAACCCAATTTTATAAGATCAGATCTAGGAATAATTATATGTTCCACTGAGAAAAGAGATTGAAAAAGAGAGTATTCAAATTATCCAGAATTGGCAAGAAAATTTAGATTCAGTGTTAAAACATCCTCATTAAAGACAATGATGCCCTAAAACTGGTAAGCCATTTCACCAGTTTCATGTTGCATTGAAATTCTCAGGGTAAGGAGAAGAAGTTGTTGTTCTATAAGGTACACAACTGGAGAGGAAAGAGGTGATACACTGACAGCACCAAGCCAAACATGATCTTGGAAGGAGGTAAAGATAGAGAGTAAAGAATTAAAAAACTAGGAGAAAGATTTCAATATAAAGATGACAACCAAGACGCCAGAAATTGAAACTGATGGTGACAAAACAAATACAGAAAATATGTGGGTGGCTGCAGACCTTTGACCATGTAACACTGCAGAAGTCTGAGGTAGCTCCAAGGCAAATTTCTGAATATTTTTGAGGAATGACAGTTTCTTCACAGCATTGTATATGGCTTTCCTGGATCTATGATTCATATTTTAAAAAAATGTAAGAATAGGACAGGAACATGAAAAAGGACTATAAAATAATTGGAAGATACAATGACATCTGATGTCTGCTGACGTTAATCTTTTCACACACTTTGTGGAATCAGCTATTAGTTGAACTCTGGAGGAGAGAATTTCTTGGACAGAACTCTTTTAAATAGGGTAACAGAAGATTGTGAAAGCTGCAAAAGAACTCTGCTCATGGATGAAAGTATAGGGAGAAGGCAGTAAAGAGGGAGATGAATCATGGGTATGAAATGTTCATCGTTGTGGTGTAGGACGCTCTAAAATGGTGACTCAGGCCCCAACAGAGACTTGAAATGAGGTTGTCAGTTCTGTAGGGCTTGTTTAACTTCAGGATTTGTTATAAAATATCACACTGAAGTTTGCTTTCCCATGGACAGTCGGCAAAATTCTCAGTGTTGGTTTGGAAAAGTAATTTTAACATTTCTACCTCTTATAATTCAACTGAGAATTGGAGATGCATGAAGGCAGAGAGAGAGGAGAAGAGTGTCTAAGTTAGAAACAAATGCTTCCACTTTTTTCAAAACCTCTTAGATTCATCTTTCTTTATTTACAAGACCTTCTTCCCTTTGTCTTTTCTCTATTCCTAAATGCTTTGTTTTTCTCAACTGTTTCTTCCTCCTTTCTAGTGTTTCTTTTTATTTATACTAGCAAACCTCCTTTTTTAAACTCCTTTTTTATAAATTTTCCACTATTTTGTTCTTAGTTCTACAATAGTAGATACCTTTCCACTTTGGTCTTCTCCACCTTCCGTAACTCTCCTTTATTTATCTTTTATTTACTCCACTTTTTCACTACATTATCCATACCAGAACTTCAGCAAAAGATAAAAGGGAAAACCCAGTACATAAATTAGAGATTTGATTGCAGTTCAAATGTAACTAAACAAAAATGCTTTTGCATTAGCCACAGTTACTAACAACAATAATAGTTGGCAATCTGTAGATTTTACTAGGTGAAAAACTTAGGTAGTCATGACAGACAGCATAGTAAAAATTGCTTTTCCTCATACAAGCTTGTGCAAAGTAGCACATCTTTTCTAGGCTTTTTCTTTTCTTCATTAATATGAAGTGAAAACTTTAAAATTACTGTAAAATATAGCTTGAGACACAAGTTAACAGATTTGTATTATTCTTTCCTAACCCCTCAATGAATATAATACCTTTTCTCTTTCTGTTGTGAAAAGGCAGAAGTGAGAACATTTACTGATTAGAGAATTAATGCTATTCCATACAGATTGTTTTAAAGGATGTAATCATCCACATGTTGCTGCTGTCACTAGAAGTGCAATACTGTGCAAGTTCACACTCCAGTATGAGATATGCCACAGAGATATAGCATGTCTGCATGGAAATATTATTCTAACATACCTTAATTTTGTTCAATAACCACATTTTATAACCTTTGAATTGACTAGTATTTAGTGTTTGGCAATTAAATGATTGTAGCCAACCATCCATTGAAGTTAATTATCTGTAGATTGTGCTGGTCACTTTTGGTATGTTTTTACTCTCTTCAGGACATGGTATTTTTCTAATTTCTTAGTAGACTACATTTATAAATGGGACTACAGGAAACCTGTTATTGTGTGCATTACAGAAGAATAATTCATATGGCAGCAATCTTAGAGGCTGTGACGAACAACATTAAGTGTGGGCTATATTTAAGATGTCACTGTAGTTACTCTGATTTACACCAGCTGAGGATTAGGACAGATGTTAGATCACAAGGAATGGTAACTCCTTTAGATGCATCAAATCCTTTAAGGTATAGAATGTTGGTATAAAGCATATCTGATTTAAAAAACAATGTTTCTGAGAACAGTAAGGTAAGAATAACTGAAGATAGTACTAGTTACTCTTTACTTCATGTAGAACTCAGTTTTGTCCTGTACAGAAAGACCAGTTGTGAGGTCTTAAAGGCATTCCATTAGTGCAAAACATAGTTTGAGAATGAAATGAAAATTAAAATTTATCACTCTTGTCAAGTAGCTTTCTCTGTGTTCTCTGTGTTCAATGAATGTAATAGAAATGATAAAAATATTTCCTGAAGAAGTGTTAATCCATCTATATTTGCCTACTTTTCTCTGCTGGGCCAGCATGATTTACAAACATTAGCCCTTTAGCAATACGTCATATGAGCCATTCATGGAAATACAGGATGATAATAGAAACTGAATCTACAAATCTTTCAAGATCAGCGGGGAAGAAATTACTCTGATTTCATATACTAGAACTGACCGAATTAAAGGTTTTGATGCATACATGGTTTTGAACCAGAATATGGGCAATCCATGATGTCACTGCACTACTCGCTAGGCAACAGCCTGGTGTTTGACTGGGAACAGACACTGTTACTTTCCTGAGATAGAGTTGTAATGTCCCTGGAAAGCACCTCACTGCTGTGAGCACCTTTGCATGTTCCCCTCTCCAGAAGTGATTTGATACAGAACATTCAGCTTTTATAGCTCTTAACTTCCAAGAGGTGCTCCAGGAATGAATGAGTTTGATTTTTTTTTTTTTTTTTAACTAATCTACTGTTGGGGTTTTAGTTTAGTCCTAGGTCTTGTCTGTCTTTCAGGTGTTTTTCAACACCTCCCAGAACAAACTTAACAGTCACTGCAGTGAGACTGACAGGCCTGAAGTTTCCAGGCTCATCTTTCTTGCCCGTTTTGAAGACTGGGACAATGTTAGTCAGCTTTCAGTCAGCTGTGACCTCTCCAGATTCCCATGATTCAAAAATCATTGAGAGAGGCCTCACAATGACATCAGCTAGCTTTTTGAGGATTCTCAGTCCTTCCCATCAAATCTCATAGACTTATAGTGATCCAGCTGGACCAGCAGATCCCTCACAATTTCAGGTTTAACTGTCAGCTTACCATTCTCACAGCCATGTTTCTCCAGCTCAGAGCACCAGGACACCCATAGCCCATTATCAGTATTGAAGACAGAGTAAAGAAAGCATTAAACACCTCCACCTTTTCTATGTCCCCTTTTGTGAGGTGATCATCCTTGTCCTGCACTATTTTTTGCAATTAATGTATTCAAAAAAACCCTTTTTATTGTCCCCACAGTTCTGGCCCTTCAAATCCAATTGATCCATCAGACATCTTGCTGCCTATGTAACTTAATTTGGACTTGTGGGGTGCAGTATGTCGACCTACTGATGAAGGGAAAACTTTTTGAATTCTATGCTGGAGTAATTCACTTATGTCTTTTATCCTCTCATAGGCACAACTGACTATGAAGTTTTATGGACAGTAGTAAACAGCACATTGTTTATATACCAAGTGCTCAACTTTCATCTAAATATTGCTTCTAATTATTTTTTAAAATCACATTGTCAAAAAAGTATCTTAGAAAAAAATCAGGAAAAGTTGTATTATTTTAGCTGTAAAAAAAAAAAAAAAAAACCCAGCTAACATCCCACCCCTACCCCCAGAATCAGAACTTTTCTTCACTATTGCAAAAATCTTTTATATATCAACAGGTGCCCTTGGGCTTTGTTACTCCTGAAGTTTTGCTGCATCATCAGCTGGTGAATGTTGCAGTTAAAAGAAAAGGAAGGGAAAATGTGACCATCCACTGAGCTGGTCAGTGGCATTGAAGTACCTCATATTAGCCCTTTGCAGCCCCATTCATAGGAGGGTTTGCACCCCATAGAGGTAATCTGGCAGCTCCTAAACTGTCATGGGGCAGCTGTGCTGCCAGCAGCAGCCACCATGCCTCTCTCCACACCACTTGCCTTAGGCGGGTTGGCAGGCTGCTGCAATTTCCTGGGGAATGTATCTGAGTAAAAGGAAATGCCAATTATCAGCTATTCATATGACAGCAGAACCTGAATGGGATTTCATGGGACAAATGAAAGAGCACTTCCCCCACCCAGCAGCCTCTGTCAGTTCAAGCCGTGAAGGTTTTAGAGCTACGTGAATCCTTTAAAGTGGAAAAATGGAGCTCCTGCTTCCCCAGTAGTATTAGGTTTATATATCAGCATTCATAATGTTATTCTGGGTATAGTAATGACCCAGGAAAGGCCAAACCTTGTTTCCTTTGCTACTTCTTGCTTTGGCATTTTACCCCTTTCAGCTCCAAGTGTTAGCGCATCTATTCAGCTTCTAACTAGGATTGCACAATGTAATTCTTCTCCTCTGGGCTATACAGATGACATGCTTCATATAACCACAGCTTTAAGCATATACATCTTCGTAATATATTTGTAACTCATGCTTCACATGAGCTGAGTACCAGCACTTCTGATGTTTCAAGATGCATTTGGGCATTCACAGGGATCATTTCCCCAGCATGCTGGAAGAGCACTCCATGAACCTCCTGCTGTGTTTCCCCAGTTGAGACCAATGTTACTGCTGTTACAGAAGAGTTATGCTGCTGTTAACAATAACGACTCAGTACATTACCGTGGATTTTGCTTTTCCTCCAAGTTCTGTTCACAGACTGTCATGTAGCTAAAAAAAAACCACCCTCAGTCTGGTTTTCTGGCTGGTTTGCTGTGCTCCTCAGTTGGGTTTGCATCTAGTCCTTAACAGGTAAGATTATACAGGAATTTATTGCATTAGGCCAGGGTTAATTGAGAAAGGAGTTTGTAACTTTATCAGTTTTTCACATGGCAAATTTGATTGTGTGTAGGTGTATAAAAGTTTGGTATTGGGATCTAACCCTGTAATGTGATGGGTCTTCTGCATCCCGAACACTTTCCCAAGAGCAACAGTGGGCTTTCCTCAACAGCATAATGTGAAAGGCTAAGGCGATACAGCTTTCATATTTCACTGAATATAGTATGACTTCACAGAACTTTATAATCCTCACTCAGGAGGAATTTATTTCTGCTTGTCACTGCCCCTAGGATTATAAAATTTATTATTGTTATTTATTCTTATATATTCTCTATATTTTATTTAAATTCACACATAAAGAGTCTATCCATATATGGTTTTACATTCTCCCCCTTGAATATTCAAACCAGTTTTTGGAAGAGTAGAACTTTTTGGTGCCTTATTTCTTTTTTTTTAATATTATTTTCCAAGAGATATTCCTAGTATTTTAAAAGATTGTAGTATATGAAAGTGCTATTGCAAGCCTACTGCATTCCTCTATTAAAAAACACATTTTTTCTTCTACAATAAAATATTTGTAATCCTGACATATTTTCCAAATAAAAGTGCCAAAACATGATCATTATGACTGATATAGAAGGCTAATAAAATCTGTTTCCACAATATTTTTTTCCTAACAGAAATTGAAAATTTCAAGAGATCAAATTAATTTCTTACAAATTTGAAGTAAGGAGCAGTAGCAGTAGTCAGGCCAGGTCCTCTAGCATAGAGCTGGGAATTGGACCCTTGCCTTTGCAGATGTCCAAAGGCATCTTTGCAGTCTCAGCCCTGGAGGAAGGCCAGAATTAGTGTGGAAAAATTATGTTTCACAGTTCTGCAAGCTAGGATTTGACTCACAGTTCACACCACTTCTCATCACTGGCACAGCAAAACACATGCTTACAGTATTGAATGTGCTGTACCTAGTGTGATTTTCCTTCAGTTAGCTGTTGTTTGCATCATTTGCCAAAAGACAGCATTTTTCATCACCACTGAAACAAAGGTTCAGCACTATTTTACCACCAACCTGTCTGCAAGGAACAGGTATCTTGTGTAGCTTCAGGTTACAATAGCCTCTTCAGGATTAGGAACTTCCAAAATGCAGCAAACTCTTAAAAATAAAGTTTAAAAACATATATATTCCAAGTATAGGTCAACGACTTTACAGGAAAACATGCAATGGGCTTTAATGTAGTAAGTGCCTGAACTACAAAGTATTAGACAAGCACTAACATAGACATTAATACTCTTTTAACACAGAGCAATTTCACAGCCTCACTTACTAACTGGAATCTAGAAAGTCTAGTCGGTAATTGTGCTTTTTATTCATCTCAGTAAATTCCATTTAGAGCATTTTAGCAGTTTCTTAGCATAAATGCATTGAATGTTACTAAATGGGATTAATAGCTTTTACATGTGATGTATGTTATATATACATTTAACTGAAGGTGTTTCAATTCATGACAGTCATGACAGTCGTTTTTATAATGCACACCTTTTTTTTTATTGAATTGTTTTTACCCTCCCACTGGTAATATTTTTTATTAGATATTTATGATATATGATTCATAAATAAGGGTTTGTCATGTTTACAGCCTTCTTTAGCTCACTTTACATTATTTTAACTAAAGGCAAGCTTAGGGATAAAATATTTTCAGGTGAGCTAGAACCTAGATAAATAACTAGAACTGTTGTACATTTACACATTTCTTAAATTTAGATCTGACTAAATTTGCTTAAAACTGATGCAAAATTGGAGTGTTGTGCAGTGGCCTTGTATTTTATAATGCTCCTTTGGAACATTTTTGAAATTATAACTAGATGTTTACTTCGAACTTTCTTGAGTTCCTTCATGACAGTTCCCTTAATTTTTAAATAAAATCTTGATAAAGACTGAAATTGTTAAATTAAGTGGATACTGCTCAAGAGCTTTCAAATAATGTGGCCTTAAACAGCTAAAGTACAACAGTCAAATCAGTGTGTGACTGTATGAGAGGATTTTTTAGCCTGTGACTAGTCAGTCAGTACTCAAAAATAAATGACTGATTAACTGACACCATAAAGAACCATCTTCATTTATCTTTTGTGTCATGTACCCTGCTTTCCTACTGACAAAGTACCTGAGAAGGGCAGAAGTACAGAATCATATAACTGTGCTTCTCTAAGTCTTTTACATGGGAAGCAGCATGGGAATGCTGACACGACAGTGAGTCTCAGCACTGGTGAGTAGGCAATGAATAAATAACCCAAGCCTTGTATGTGGCAAAGACAGAGGAAGGAAGGTGCCTATTGCCAGTGCCCTATGAGGAGGAGGAATACAGTAATTCCTCTTGTTTCAGCTTATACCAATCCCAACAATGCATACATTTTCATGCAAGCATGATGCCAGCCTAGACCCTACCCCTGATAGCACCTCCAGGATCTCTGTACTTGAGGATTTACCTTATTGCCAAAAGAAGCTCAATTAAGCTGCAAACAGAGGAAAGAGGAATCCAGAAGTGAAAAAGATGAGCACCTGAATTGAGAGGTTCAGCTGTGAATCAAGAAGAAATACAGATGCTGAGAAATACAAGACAGAGTCCCAGAAAAATATCCACACACACACATATATATTTTATAAGCACTTGGTGTCATATTTTAAACCATGAGACAAGCAACAAAAATAAAACTGGTTTGTGAATCCCACTGGCATCTGTTTGAGTTGATCTGTATCCATCATTCTGGCTTTCCCACTTATGGAAAAGGCTCTTATTCTAACTTCCATGGGATATTTAACAGGTACTCTGATGTTTTGAAAGACCAGGAATGATTTAACATGACTGTTAGAAAATTATTTCATTATACCTCATGCACTTTTCTAGAAACTGTTAGGAAAGGTGTAAATAAATGTGGGGAAAAGTTAAAGCATAAGGTACTTAACTTGTGGTATCCCTTCCATTTTTGCAAGTCTTTTCTGTCTCTGAGAATGTGGCACAGCAAACATGTCTGCCCTCTCACACTTCTGTGAGTTTCCAACACTCACTGCAGTTAAGAAAGTTCCATTTATGTTCCAAAAGCTGCTGAGAACAGAAACTGATCTATTACTGGACATATGTTTATGAACAACATCTATGGCTAGATGTGAAACTTACATCCTTCTGCAATAAATAGCTTCTTTTTAAACAACCTGATGCCATGAGAGCATGTCTTTTGTGTTAAATAATGACCTGTGACAAAAAGCTAGGCATGGGAAAATATTCTTCTTGGGAAACATGAGATGTGGTTGATGAAATGTAACATGAAAAAAGGTGTAATGGTCAGGGATGAATTTACCAGAGACAGAAGGAGATAGGAAGACCTCACCACTGACATTTTATTTTATCAGGAAAGTCTACACAGTCTGATTTCTTCCTTCAAACAAAGCTAAGAATGTCCAGGTAGCTCAGTTCTCATTTTGGTCTCAACATTGTTGTACAACAAAATGAGAATGTTCACTCCTAATAAATTTCACCTGTTTTGCTCCTAGGGCGAAAAGTCCCATTTTTCATTCACTGTCATGCACAAATAAAAGTTGAATGATGTTTCTAATACCTTATTTTCTTTTGGTCAAGGAATAGAAGCAATGATTTAATTTTAATCTTCCAGTTTTCCACTGCAGAAAACAGTTTCCATCTTTGTTTCAATTCACAAAATAATCTTATTATTTGCATACAAAGCATATTTTATTATGAAGTTTTTATCTCAAAAATCTGCAACATGTTATTACTCCACTAGGGACAGGTGTTGATGATGTATTTCTTTCTTCTATGCAGCAATAGGTTATAGGGTGTGTTATTCCTGAATTAAGAATTACCATTGATAAAATACACAAAACTCACCTGAACTGGCACTGAAATTTTTGAATGGAAAATGTCAGCCTATGTACTCTGCCTTTGAACTATTTTTTTAAAAATTTAAATCTTGTGATTTTTCTTTACTTTGTAGTAACTGCATGGGCAGATCCTGCGCAGATGAAATTTGTGCTTCAGAAATAGAAACATGCTAAGGTACAGTATGAGCTCTTCAAACTTCAGACCAAGCTTCAGGCCTTGCCAACCACAAGTCAATATATGCGGGCAGACACACAGGGAAACCAAAAAATTGATTGTCGACTATGCTGATAGATCTCATTCATTACTTTTGCTGTGGTTAAGGGAAGTTTCTCTTTTCTTTAATAACCACAGCAATTAATTTGGAATTCAAAATACCACTGGAACACAAAATCATAACCAAGAGAAAAATCGAAGCATATTGTTTATGTCAACGGAGATGGTTTTTCTTCCATATTATGCTTGACAGTAGTTTATATCTTTTGGCAAACTGCTGCCAAAAATCTTTTAAGACCTTTCCACTTTTCTTTGTTGGAAGAGATCGTAAGTGTTGGATAGAAAAAAGTAATCTTCCAATATGCCTTATAGTCTTCAATTTAGGAAAATTCAAGTTCTGACTCTATTTTTGCAATGTTTACTGTCTTGATCAAGCAATCCTACCAGGTTCCAAAATTTTAACATCCCATATCAACATTCAGGATGACTCAAGTTGGGGAAGTTTTTTTTTATTTTTGTTCATTTTTAGCTATTTGGCCTCAAATTATAGTGCTACAGGTAGCATAAGGGAGATAATTTGTTTGAATAGAAGTTGAAGAGATAGAGTGGAGGAAATTGAGACTCGTTTCTTTTGCAGAACAGAAAGAGAGGGCAATATATTGTTTCAGGTAATAAAATTCTGTTTGATACTTCAGGTAAAATAATGCTGTTGTAGTGCTAGATTTATCTTAGCAGGCTGTAGCTTCCTGAGAGCTCAGCAGAGATGCTTAGGGAAGTGCAATCCTGGTCATCCTCCCATAGTCCATTTCGGACGGCCCTGCGATCTTGCGCCAACAGCTAGCAGCACTACAACCAGTGATGGCAAAGGAGGCGAGAAGGGTCTCCCATAGGGGTTTGAGATGATTTTAATCACATCTTGTCCCTGCGATCCCCAGAGGTAGAGAGACCTCGTGATCCAGGCGTGGGGGGATTTTGCCAGGGGCTCAGGGGCAGTCCCTGGGCGGGGTTGGGGTACAGGAACCAACAGGGAGAGCCCAAGGGAGTGGCCAGGGCTAAGGGCAAGGAAAAGTGGGAGCGCAATATGAAATAGGAAAAGCAATGGGTGAACAGATTGCCACATAATGCTAACAGAAGAAGTGGACAATGGTCCCTAAAAAGAAGCAGGTTCTTTTCTCCTTGGCAGAAAATTACTGTTTACCTATGACAGCTAGCCCCTCTGTTACTTTACAGGATATTAATAGTTTACCACCACTTGTGGGTTTTCTTAATTAACAGTTGCTGGGTTTTTTAGTACATGGCTTTAAAGAAAGAATTCATTTTCTCATGAAAAGAGAAACTCTTTCTTCTCTGTTATACTTACCTGTAATGTATTACATGTTAAAATGCAGTAAAATACATATGTACAGGCAAATGTACATAATTATTTAACACCTTCCACATTGCTTCAATAAAAAGTCACCCATGCAAGCGCCCAAAACCCTGTCACCCCTGAGGCAAGAGCATTTCAGTCAAATGAATATTTGTGTAATAGTAATATAAGAGAGGCTGTGTGTCTGTGCATATTCATATAGCTCTCTAAGCAGCCCATTTTAGTATAAAATTCAGATAATTTTGTCTCTTTTACTTAAGAGTTCCTTCACTTATTCTTGAAGGATTTTGTCACTAACCCACTTTCACTTGTGACAGCCACAGGTAAATCTCAGATTAAAATTTATGTTCCAATCTAAAATGGATCCTTTCCAATATAGCCTGAAGCTGCTTAGGTTATGAATTTTGTGGTGTGTTAGGATACTCTTCAGTGATAAGAAAAAGTAGAGATTAGATATGTTCCAAACTGTGTGTCTGTTCTCTCAAACAGCTGAGAGAAGCAGTCTCTAAAGGAATGTTTCAATTTTTTTTTTCTCATGAACTGATAGTGGTGTATTTCTTTCTTACCAAGGTGACAGCATGTATGAGATGTAAAGACTAGTTTGCTCAGGCAATTACCCCTTGTTGATAGCCGATTACTTCCTCTGTCAAACTTGAAAATAACTTGTTGGTATGTAAGTTACTGCTGTTCCAGGGATGCAGTAGTATAGTCTCCTGTCTCCTTTATGAGCACATTTATTTTAATCAATAGAGTTTGGAATGGCTCTTTTTATGCAACCTCTTGTAATATAACAAAGGAGAGTGTATTTGCACACATAGGAGAAAAAAGAATTGATATATTGCAGAAGAGCATGCCTTATGGGGAAAATCATATCCCATGCTCTTTTTCCATGCAAAGAATGTAACGTTCATTTTCTACAGCAGTCGCCCAAAATATTTTTCAGAATAAATGTTTCATCTCAGTGAGTTACAAACAGTATCACTTATACTTGAGAACAGTGTCTGAGAAAACAGTGATCACATACAATTGGACTATGGAATTGCGCCACAGGAAATCAAGATTTGATTTCTTTTGGGCTCATTGCTTATTTTTGTTTGTTTGTTTCTTTCTTTCTTTCTTTCTTTTCTTTTATGTGGTGTTTTTGTCATTGTTGTTGCTGTTGGAGGGGGGTACTTTAAAAGCTTTAAAATAAAACATGCATCTTGTGGAGTGTCTAATGAAAGGGATATTTTGCCGAAAAGATCGGTCACCATAAATGAAAAAATACCTGTCAAACAAAATGCTTATTGTGTCCTTTCACATGAAAACAGAAATTAAGTCACAATTACCTGGCTTCCGTGGACAACTTTCTAAATGTAGAAATATTTAAAATTTTCTTCTACTATCTTAAGTTCAGGACTCATTTTGCTGAAGTATATGGAGCCATTTCCATGGCAAGTTACTGTTTTAGCTGTGTGACAGACACTGGCCCAAATAAGAAATAAAATTTTACCTCATAATAGTTTGTATATTTTGAGTCAATAAACAATTATAACATAATTGATTAAAATATAAATACCAAAACTACCACATTACATAATTAAATGCATTAATTATTAAAAATATTGTCATATAAGCATATTTTCACTTCCTGCTGAAAAATTAAGAGCCTTCCTTGATGCATGTTAATAGCCCACATCAAAATTAATGGTACTTTTGTTAACATTGCAGCTTTTTAGAATAGCAAATAAGTGTTATTACACACCCTATGGGGCAGTTGTGCCTAAATACTGTCTTTTTTAGTAACCTCATTATGTTTGTGGACACTTAACCTTTTTGCTTATGTGTCACATGACTTGTATTTTCTTTGCTTAGTGCTTAGAAGTCATCACTTCTACTGGTATTGCTTTCCATGCTGTTAAACAAAATCAAAATTTTTCTGCACAGCATGCTTAGAAAACAAGTGCTAAATTAGACTTTGAATCCATGCTCCTCTGCACTCTGTTGCAGTTTGCTGTGCCTTTAGTCTCTTTTGTTTGCAGAAGTTACATTTATTTTCCAGTGATATGTGACATTCTTCTGAGATGTATTGTGGTTGATCTGTGATTCAATAGTCATATGCTGTACGTTGGAGATACGATAGCTCTCATGATCTGTCCTTTTCTTCCTAATGCTGCTGATGCGTGTCCTCCATTACAGGTTTGTCCTGATTGTGAGGGGAAAAAAATTACATCTGTGAGTACTTCTATTTATATTTCTTCTTGTCAATAAGAATACTAGCTATTTCCCTGTATCAAAATGACCAGTTGATATTTGTTGATCCTATGCAATGTCAGCTGCTTAATTTAATTAAAAGGTTCTGCATCTTTTCCTAAGAATTCACATGTAAGGGTATCACAAACAATTTCTGATGCAAAGCTCTAGCAAGAATTTTTCAGATTCAAAAAACTGCATACATTTTTTCTAATGTTTCTCTGCATTTTAACTTTTTGATCTATTCTAGAACAGTCATGCAGAAGTGATAAAATATCAGAAGACAAGGATCCTTCATGCTTGTAACTTAATCAAACCTGGAAAGTAACTGAAATACACATGCAAAGTTGTCATTCTTTGGCACATTGTTAAGAATAAAGAAATTTGAACCAACTACAGAAGTCCTTACAAAATCATCTAATGTCAATTTGATATTTACATGAGATCTGGAGAGTTCAAAATAACAAAAATTTCTTGCATCCATGTCAGAGGTGTACAAGAAAGGAGTAAATGTTAGAAGTAAAAGCCAGTTCTCATGGACACGATTTCTGAAATATCAAAAGGAAAACCAGGTAAATCCTATGAAAGCGAACAAAACTTCTTGCTGCAACAGGAACAGCACTGAGATGGCAGCTCACATCTGAAAGGCAAATTGTTGTCAGGCTGAAATCAAGGAAGACTACATTTTGAAGAAAAGTCATTGCCAAGTATGATTAATGTTCCCCTCACAGTGAGGGCAGTGTGTGATGATAAACTACCAAAACTATTTATCACATTAAAATCCATGTGAATTTGAATACAAGCACTGGAATCTTCCAGTATAAGTTCTGTTTGAGAAGGACTTGGTGCACTCTTGTGGAAGACTGTCTCACCAAGGACACTAAAGTTGCAACTGCAGACTTGAAACAGACAAATATCAGAAAAACAGAACTGTTAATATGCTTTAATTTTTAAAGGTTATTTTCCAAGTCTATTATAGGCCGTATATTCCGTTTTTGTGTAATACCCCATGTGGAGGTAAGCACAGGCACTGTGTACCTATGCAACACTTAAAAAGCTGATACATCATTCCTTTTGGACCGGAAGGCTTATGTCTGTGGAAAGCAGGCAGATAACATTTTTAATATAATATGGTGTCCCAATTAACGCAGGTGATCCCTCTTTATTCATTCAGTTGCACTCAATTCAATTGGCATGGACAACTTCCAGCCTCATGCCCTCCCTGACTCATTCAAAGCCTTTGAGAAAGATAGAAGCCACAGATGGGAACTTCTGCTCAGCAGAACAGCGGTGGCTTACAGTGGAGATCACACAAGATGTTGGCAGCATTATGCTACGGAAGCATGACACAGCGAACAGATGAACTTCACAGTTTTTCACAGCTTTTCCAGTACCACGTCTACTTGACTGAAGCAAAACTTCCATATAATCAGCTATCCAGAATCCATCATTTGTCACACACTGAACAAAGCCCTGCTTCAATGGTGGGGAACCACTCGTTCTGAATACAAAAGGCCTTTTTCATGTCCTCCTGTGTAAGGATAGGTTTGTATGTCTTTAAATTGTTTATTGTTGCTCTAGCTGCTTATTCAGTGCTGTAGGCAAGAAACAGACAGAATATGAAACTAAGTAGGGCCTGAACATTTGTGAATAACCTCTCAAAGATATTTGTTTGAAACTTCCTCCATTGATATAGCTGTCATGCATTCACTAAAGGTATAAAAAATGCAACTTTGCTATACTAATGCATATTAAGTAAGACAATCACCTTGTCTTCTTTCAGTTAAAAAAGTGAATAGGTCTCCCTTGCATCAACTACAAATATTTTTGTTAGTGTGTATAATAGTCCTATGAGTAACAAAGCAATACAGGATATGCTTACACTTCACATAATATTTTAAATACTATTTTTGCACCTCTTTGTGATACTTTACTAAAGTTCTGTACCTTGGAGGGTCTCAGTCACTGGGAAAAAAATAAAAGCAACAAAATAAAATCTCTGAATGTATGAGCATTTTATAAATCAGTGATGGGTTTTACACTTTCCTGCTATGTGCCAGACCAGCATGAGAGTCCACAAAACTGCAAATAGACTATGAATATCCCTCTGGCAAGGCAGTTAGGTCTGGGGTGGGTGACAGACTCAATGTAATCATAATATTTTAAAGGAGAACTCTTTTTCTTTTCCTTGGAAACACAGCCTATACAGAAAAGACTCAAATCCTCTTTTATGGTTTTCACCAGGCAAATATCTATGAAGCAGATTGTTTCCAAGCAAAACTTTTATTAGCTTGGTCTCCAATATGGGAGCACCTTCCTACACTCTGAATATTGCTACTGATGGCATAGATAATTGAAGCACAGGAGAAGCTTCCATTTCATCTGCAAGGAAGCATTTAACCTCCAAGTGTCAAGTACACTTCATTTACATAGGGAGAAGATGAGTGTATATTTCAGCATACTCAAACCAGCAACTTCTATTTATCACTGAGAAGAAAACATTAAAGCTCGTCCTCTTTGCATTTGTGTTTACAAAGTTTTGTCTTCTGTTGGTAGCCAATTTGCACTCTGCAAGCATTCAGCAAAGTCAGACCCTGGTCACTTTGAATGGGCTGAGGTCATAAAATTTTTCCATTAGTTCCTCAGAGAAAGCTAAATGTATTTTCTGAGATCATGAGGACTCCAGAGACATCAGCAGGTGTAGCTGGCAAGTTGAGATAAAATGCTGCTCTGAGATATGTTTTGAAAACATCCCTGCTTTTTTTTGAGAAATCAGAAGTGTTCACAGCCATTAAGCCTCAGTAAGTCTAAAATACAGAATTGTATCAAGACATGTTCTCACTTCAAAAATGTAAACTGGAATCACTATCCAGATCGAATTTATTCTTTGGACTAGCAAGAACATTCCAAGATTAAAGGAGGTAGGAAAACATCAGACTTGGGGGAAAACTGAGCTGGTAATATATTTTGATGTTTAAAGGTCAGGGGTTTGGGGATCACTGAACTTCAGACCCATCCAAAGCAAATACTTCACCCTTCTCTTGAAATCATGGAGGTAGGATTTTTCATGCTTTTGAGAATTTTCATCAAGGGTGTAAATATATTTCTCATGGTCTCCCTCCATTCCTTATGAATAGAGTGGTTTAAAGGGATACACCATACATGAATGGGATTTTTAGTGCCTACTACTATTACCTGTGGCTCAGGTTCTTTGAAGACTCAATTGACTGTTTAATTATTACTCATAAAACTGTCATAGATAAGTGTTTCCCAGTGTTTGAAGCTGACACAGAACACTCACTTCTACTCATAAGTACCACTGTACATTGGATTGAGACAACACTAAATAGTATTTTGTTTCTCTGCTACTGATCTGCTGCATGGTTCTCTTCTAGCTGCTTTGGTCTTCTGTGTGCCACACCAATCTAGACGAGAAAGCTACTATAACAGCTGCAGCAATATTTTTGCTGGGTGTTGTTTTAGATTTTCCAACCTGTGATTGTGAAACCACAAAGAAAGAAAGTCTTGCAGGATTTCTTAGTGTGTTTGATGCAATTATGACTACAGAATAACAGATTGTTTGCAAATATTGTATCCATGATTGCATATGAATTAAAAAAAATGCAGCATGTATATTTTATGCATGCCCATTTATGCATATGTACAGATATCAACCTATTTATTTATGTAACTATATACATGCAATTAGAGCCACTAAATTGGAGATTCAATTAACTGTATAATACATCAGATATTAAAGGAAATAGCATACTATTCTGCGTCGCTGTCTTTCCCGTTCAAAACAAGCCTCATGATGAAGGCAATACTTAACTAATTAATAGTGTTTTGTCCTTGCTGACAGTTTTAACCTACAGCATTGTCTTCAGCAATGTACCAAGACCAGAACGATATTGACAGATGCATTGTGACAATCCCAGAGCAAATCATATAACAGTCATCCTAACACTAATTTTGCCAAAGCAAAGCTAATGCTTCTAAATAATAGCTAAGCAAAATCATTGTAGCACATTACTAGCAGGTATGGAGGGCTCCTATGGCTCGTTTATAACAATGCAAAGCTGCAGAGCTGTTATCTTTATCAGAACCATTTTCTCATGTTTGTGATTTGTGACACCAGCAAACAAAACAACCTTGGCACCAGCAGCAGTTCGGGATCAATGTGGGTGTTAATGACATTGTGAGTAGATAAATACAAGGGCAGGAATCCAAATCCCACAACAGCCCACTTGCAGTTAATGCCATCTCTGCAAATGGCATATTCTTGGAGCAAGTCCAGGAGCCGTGGTCACAAGATGAACTTTCCCTGACTTTGCAATGCATTAACATCCAGCACACCCTGGCATCCGTAACCCTTACTTATGAATCACTCAGAGGCCCCTACATATATTTTCCAAATAAGTGTCAGCAAACATGTTCTGTAGTAAAGAGTACAATTGTTTAACACTGTCAGGCGGTTACCATGGGTTGTATCAACACGAGGATGTGTATTTTATAGTGCAGTTGGAATGGATTTTTGATCCATGCACCAATGAACAGGTTGCAGACTGAGTAGTATTTGCTTTCTGAAAGCAAATATGATATCGCAAGGTCAGTTTACTGTCATCTTTTTCCTTAATAAAAAAAAAAAAAAAAAACAACTTAAGGGGCATTTAACATATTTTGACAAGGTGACCCACAATTTTCCATTAGTGCTGTGTTTGTCTAAGCCCCTCTGCATTGATATGCATTGACCATGTAGTCATTCACTGATGTCTCACTTGGGGGTGGGAAATAAGGCAAGTGGGACTTCTCCAAGGTCTTTCACAGAGAGACTGCATCTAGCTATTGATTAAACATTTGGATAGTTAATCAACACAGCTAAGCCCTTTTAATCTGCCATGTGCTGTATAAAAAATATTTTATAAAAAAGAAGGAGCCATGAGGAGACAATTTTTATTTTTAAATTCTACATAAAAATATACCACAGTAGAAAATAAGGACATAGAAAATATTGTGAAAATACACTTGGCTCCTGATTCAAATACCAAACCACAAACAGCCTTGAGGTGTTAGGCAACGGCTGTGCTCTGCTAATTCCACCAAGTTTTACCTGGAGCAATAATGGACTACATGTCCACTGAAGAAGGATATATTTTCACTTTTTTTTCATGCACTGGAGTGAAGCAATGCTAAATTCCCAGTTCTTCAGTTGAAGATTTTATTCAGATTCTCAATTTTACCACATCTATGAGATCATATAGTTTTGAGAGTATCAGGAGAGACCACCTGTAATGTGTAGCACTCATGAAATTATATCAGAATTGCTTTGTTGTTTACATTAGTTCTTGCCAGGATGCCAGTGAAAGAAACACAAAACAAATGCCAAACACCTGGAATGCTGCAGTAGTTATTTCACTGCTATCTCTACTGTATAACCTTCACCTGCACCATGCACTTCACATGCACGATCACCAATGTCACCAGAACCAGAGAGGTGTTATTCTCAGCTTCAGTAACTTCTCAAAATTGCACTGGCTTCAAAGGGTCCAGAGCTTTTACACCAGCTGGAGATAAGACCAAAAGGGGTTTTTGTACTTGGGAGAACCTCCAAAGCATTTCCCATATTTGTTACTGGCTCCCTCCAAGATGAGAATCAGCAGAAGATAACATCAGTTGGTGAACAGCCTTGCTCAGAGGGAGGATCACAGGTCCCTTTCCTACCTGTGTGGTGTTTATAGCATCACATCTGTGAACCCAGTCATTGCATAAAGGATTTGTTGCAACTCTAAATGCCAGCTCCTATTCCTCATTAACCATCATTTCAAAACAGCTTATAACTCTGCAAATACACTCTGCTCCAGGTACACATTCAGGGGTTTATTTCTTTGCACCCATGAAGGTTGCCTTTAGTTTGAATACAGAGGATGCAGCACTAGAGGCTCTGTAAATTGACATGACTGAAAGGAACATTAATAGAGTAAGGCAACAGAGCAAAATTCCAAAATAAATAAGTAAAAGTATGGCTACAAGTCTATTTAAACTATTTTAACTGATAGACTGACTAAAAAATCTCACACATAATACATTAAGCACTAATGTATTGTCTCACACATAATATATTAAGCACTTTGCACTCTCCAAAGTGTCTTATAATGCAGTAGTTCAATTAGTGCACTAATAATTTGCATAGAAAGGTATTTGGGAAAGATGAAGTAAGAAAATAGCTGTTTCCTTACTGTGGTTTGTCTATAGCAGTACTGTTTGGGGAGTGTAACTAAGTTGTATGCCATAGACAAATTAAACACAAATAGTCTTGGGCTGTAATTTTCTCTCCTTAGTGTAGTGGTGGCCATGCATCTGTACAGCACATCTCTCTTCCATTATTCCCATAGTAGTGAAGTTCATTGAAAAACCATGACAAATTATTTATAGCACCTGCAGATAATATTGAAAACAAATTAGTAAGTATGTTGTGTAAATTATAATTACAGTTGTAATTGGTTAAAATGAATGTGTAATGAAAATCTGAAAGGATGTATAAACAGAAAGTGAGTTTCAGTTCTGAATCAATAGCTGATGATGCATTCATAATTCTCTTTCCCTTTTCTCTTCTAATTATACATAGCAAAGAATCATCTAATATTAATAAAATATAAATAATCCAAATTTTTGTTAAGTTGGAAGCTTTTTTATGATTGGGTTAAGAGAAAATATCTCACTAATATTTGTTTGCAATTTTAATGTTTGTTAACTCTAATTCCTCAAAATTTACTCAAAATTTTCTCAAAATTTACTCAAAATTTACTCAAAATAAAAGTTTAAGGCTTGACATTCTTCATTGTCATAGGCAAATATAACTGGAAAACAAGAAAAAAAATCACATTTTCATTCATAGGCTCTGGCTACTCATAAAGCAGTAATTCACCACAAAACACATGCTAACTTTTTTCCCCTCATCCGAAGATCCACCCAATCTTTCTGAAAGAAATCAAGTTTGGAAAGTAACTACTCCCCAATGGCTCCATGTCACAGCTTAACTAATTAATGGGGACCACCGTAAGTTTTGCAGTAGAGACGGGCCAGGCCATCAGCAACCAGAGAACAACCTTTCTACTAGGCTTGAGCCATCATGACTTTCTAGAGGCTTTTGGCAGCTCTGGGCCTCCTCAACAAGGTGACATACTCCAATACACCTGGCTGGGAGCACCAATGGCCCAAAAGCAATCTACCACAAAATTAAGCATGACTTTTTAATTTTTAGTCCCATTATTTCACAGCACCTACTGGTCGTGTTGTGGAAACACCACATCAGAGGTCAAAACTAGAGTGTGCTGGAGGAAGTACACCTGCATGCAGAAAAGATGAGCTAACTATGTTCCTATGGAATTACAAATTTAGCATATGTCAAGAAAGAGTAAGGAAATTAACGAAGGGAGAGGAAGCAACTGCCAGTTATCTTTGAGAAGAAAAAAGTAATATTTTTAGCACTATAAATATGGTCTCAGCCTAATGGCATGTGCAATAATGTCATTTCTACAGCTGCTCTTTGGCAACTTGTTCCAAAGTTTTCCTTGTGAATAATTTGTGTGTGTGAATGTGCAGTCAACTAAACCCTGAGTGTGTGATTGCAAAATTGTCTGTACGGCAATGTATAAAAAATTAATCATTTAAATATCTTTTGCGAAAAGTATCATCACTCTTCTTGAGCACTAGGAAGCTATTTGTATGACCATGTTTTAAATTGGTAAGTCATTGATTTCTATTTAATGCTCTTTGTCACTCTCTAGGAAGTAAAGGAGTTTTATACGGTTCCAGAAGTGGGAAGATTTACATAATAACCATAAAAGAAATATATGAATGTCAGTTTAGAGACTGGTATTCAAACATTTGTCTTTTGGTGTTTTTTTCCCTAAAATGAACTTATATTAACTCAGCTAGTGATATTATTATCAGCTAGTGATATGAGAATGTTATTCAGCCATTGAATATCTTTCATTTGATCACTTTTAAAGCATCTTTAATATTTAACATTCATCTTATTATAGACAGAGATCGTGAGATGCATGTGTGGTTTCCACACAGTTTTAAAGTTCAGTGCACAGTCACAATTCTGAGGGGAGATTTCACACGTTTATGAAAAACAAGGCATTTTTGCAGTAAAGTTACAAAGTGTGAAAGCATTCTTGTTTTATCTGCCTTACTTATCATGTTTATGAGTTATTTTGCCTGGAAGTAAATTGACAAGTTGTCAATGAACAATAGACACTGCTTCAGCTAGGCTTTTCACAGGTTCGGATGCCTTTGGGCAAAAGGGCTAAATCTGTAGCTTGCAATCTAGCATATGGAGTACTGAAAAAAGTGTCAATGGGGTGAGAGACATTTACTGAGAAATTCATATGGCTGCTGATCTCTAACCAATTCATTTGGTCTGGGGTTTATGAATTCATGTATAAGTGCTCTACCCTTGCAGTTAGATTTCAATTTACATATAATGACCCAATTCCATTTATTTCTGCTGTACTGCTGATCTGCTCAAAAAAAGACCCTTTTATTTTCACCACAAGCAATGGCACCTGCATCTCTAATAATAAGGCTCTCTTTAGAGCAGTCTCATACAGAGGTTCTCCATATTCCAGCTTTTTGTTACAAGAACTGCACTATAATCCTCTAATTAACACAATTCTTGATATCTTTATTCCTACCCTCATTATAAGCGCACCCTCTTAAGGTGTTGAGTAAGTTGTATACTTTACGATAAGATTATTTTCAATTCACATACTGTAGTAGGGGAAACATCATTCTCATTTCCTTTATGCGATGTTGTATTTGTCAAGAGACTTTAATGCACAGGGGTGAAAAATTGTGGTGTCAAAAGATTATCCAGTTTCCACATATTCTATAAAAAAATTTGTACATGGTAAAACAATGAGTGAAGAGCTCAGAATTTCTCTCTTTTTGGGGTGAGGAACTTATCTTGCCGTTAATATCTGTCTTCTCTTTACCTTTCTGATTACTGAAGCTATTAAACGGCAAAATCCACAAAATGTACTGTTTATCTGGCCAGAGATAAATTCACGTTACTTTAGACATTTGTTACCCATGCACTCAACAACGTATTTTTAAAATAAGC
This sequence comes from Coloeus monedula, assembly GCF_965178545.1. Taxonomy (NCBI): domain Eukaryota; kingdom Metazoa; phylum Chordata; class Aves; order Passeriformes; family Corvidae; genus Coloeus; species Coloeus monedula. The sequence continues at coordinate 21,686,879 of NC_138822.1, read as the reverse complement.
TGTAAGAAATGTTGAACTGTTTTGCTAGGGAGTATTTACATGTTTATGTAGTTTAGGAGCATTCTAGTTGGCAATTAGCATAAGAAGTAATACTATGAGCAGTGAAAGTGATGATAAATGAATGACAAAAGGACACTAAATTAGACTGGTTATCACAATTAAGGGACAATTGTGGTACTTGCTTGATGTCAGTATCTCACATCTCACACAAAAGGACAAGTAGCCTATTTTTGTTATTATCATGGCCGAAGGAAGTACAAGTCAAGCAAGGAGGGATATGAATTATAAAATACATCACATCATGTAATGCACTAGTCAACCTGAGGAAAATAATGAATGCATTATATTTTAATGACTTACAAACTCTTCAATTATTAATGATCATAAAGACTACTGTGGCTACTGTATTGAAATATTATTTAGATTTTAATTATCTGTATGCAGCAATGAAGCACATTTTCCAAGATCCACAATTTGCATGCCAGTTTTGACTTATAGAGAAACAGAGAGATTATGATCAATTCTATTCTTCAATGAGTTACTTAAATTCAAGAAAGTTAAAAAAAAAGATTTCATGACAAAAATTCAAGAAAAGCTTTTGCTGGAGGTTGCCTATATTCTGCCAGCTACAAAGACAATGTATTTCCGAAGCTGTAATAGCGCAGAATACCAGGCTGCCTTTCAAGCAGTCTGTCTCTTCACTCTGCCCTTTCACTTTTGCGAAAATTGTACTGATCATATAATTAGGCACCATATTTCTTCCAAAAAATGTTGAATCACCCTCAGTAAAAGAGAAGCAAGGAAACATGAAACCTCATTTTCAACATTTGGCTAGATTTAAAGTAGATGGCCATCCTCAAAGTAGATGGATGTGTACAGTAATTGCCCCCATTGTTTCTGTGGGTTAAAAGCCATATATTGCCCTTTAAATTTTTTTTGCCCTGCTGTGGCAGTGCTGAATATTCCTGCAAACAAAACAAACAAGCAAACAAAAACTAAAAATAAAGGAAGTTCCTGACTTTAAGAGAGGAAAACACCAAATCTGTGAAGAATAAAAGTCTGAGAAGGTCGGTGTAATTACTTTTCACACTACCCAAGCTCTGAGCCATGACTGTAGTCCTGCTTGTTCATGAAGGGATGAGAGAGAGACCGCAAGGCTTAGAACTTGACAAGGACCACCTAAAGGAGAGAAACCCCACTGAGGGTCTGACATGCTATATCTCAAGAGCCAGAGGACCACATGGGTTTTCCAGCCTCTCCCAGTACTGGGAGAGTGTTGCTCCCTCAAGAAGAAATAAATTGAAGCTAGGGGTCTAAGCATCTACTAGAAAGCTAGCATATCAGGTTCCCCCACCTCGATTTTCTTTCAAGAGCTCCAACTCTTCCATCTATTCAGGATGCAACTTTGCTGCTGATGTAATTTGCAGCTTGGTGCAATTATGCAAAGTGAGGGGGTTTTACGATTTTGCAGCAACCTACTACCTGCAGAAATTTAGGAAATGCTTCTTTAGTTAATATGTTATCTATTAAAAGCCACTATTAATAACTAAATTGATTCAACTTTAAGTCATTCCTGCTTGGGACTTCATACCTTGGTTTCCTGTATAAACTCAGTAGTAGTGATCAAAACTCTGTCAAACATAAATGGGGTAGGTGGAATGTTTTGTGGAAAAGTACTCAGTTGGCCAGGCTTACACAGCCATGACTGAAGGAAAGTCCAGGAAGGAAAGACTTAGCTGTACATTATGGTTCCTGAGTTCAGCACTGAGCCTCAACAGGACCTGGAAGCCCTCAGCAGCCAACCAGGCAATGGGAGGGTAGTTCCAGGAGCAACCCAGAGTGATATAAACAGCTCCAGGGAGCACAAGCAACTTGGAGCGCAGTGAACCCACCATCAACACCTCCTCTGTTAAGAGGAAGAGAAGGGTAGTTGTTATGGGAGACTCCCATCTGAGGGGAATGGAGGGCCTGCTGTGCAGACTGGACCCAGCCCACAGAGAAGTCTGCTGTTTCCAAGGGGCACGGATAAGGGACATTACCGGAAAACTCGCCAGCCTAGTAAAGCCCTCTGACTCCTATCTCCCACTGGTTCAAACTGGGAGCAACGAAATAACAAATAGGAGTCAAAGGGCAATCAGAAGAGATGACAGGGCTCTGGGATAATTGGTAGAGGAATCAGGAGCACAAGTGGTGATTTCCTTAATTCTTTCAGTAACAACAAATAATATCAAAAGGAATAGGCAGATCCATAAGGTCAATGCATGGCTCTGAGGTTGGTGCTGGTGGAAAAATTCGGGATTTGCTGACCATGGGAGGGCCTACTCCACATATGGTCTACTGACACCTGACAGGATGTACCTATCTCAGAAGGAGAAAGCGCCCTAGCACAGAAAGTGGCTGGGCTTGTTGACAGAGGATGGTGTTGTGCAGGGCTTGGAGCTGGACTCAATGACCCTTGTAGGTCACTTCCAACTTAGCTTATTCTGTGATTCTGTGACTTTTGTTTTATACAGACAATATTTTAAAATACTGATGTTTCCTTTTTCCTTTATAAATCAAACCAGAAATGCTCCCCAAGCTGCAAGTATTCTCACAGGTGTTATGCATTCTGTAAAAAACAGGGGAAAAAATTATTTACTGGCCTAGAACAGTATGTACCTACAGAGGGAAAAAATAGAATTAGTAAAGCAGTAATAATCTCTTTAAACTGGATTCTTGCAGTTTAAATGGAAAATAGTTATGCTGGACTGTGCTCTGGCCATGTCTGCCCCATCCTTTTCCTGTATCAACTGACAACTCAAACCCACCAGAAAGGTCTGCCTTGTTACAGTTGTTTTCTTATGCCTTGACTAAGTTTTCCTTAATTATTTCTCCAATTCTGTCAGCAGTGTTATTGCCCCACTAGTTTAAAGGTTAAACAAAGCACCAAACCTGTCAAAGTGAGTGAAACCAACTGGTGAAGAGCTATCAGAAAGCAATCAGTGCTAATAGGTACATAATGGCTAACAGTGAGCTGTTTGCACTGAGATACATCACCCAGACAGAAAGCAGAGCTTGATGAAATCACACTTAAAGAAAACATAGAGTAACACAGCCAGCTTATAGCTGAAAACAACAGCACTGAGCTCTGAGTCCACAAACTCTTTTAAAAATAGCGCTTACTCCAGTTACTAAGGCTTTGCCGTATCTCAAGTTCATCACAAGGCTTTTCTTTGGTTGCATGTTTGACACATGAGTTTAAAAAACCAAAAATCTGTTGGAAAAATTTCCTTGGGATAAAAGGGAGAACGTCAAAAATTTTAAGGCATTCAACCTTTGCCTGCATTTGTCTAAAATAGTTTGAAGAAGCTGGCATATATGTTTTGTAATTTTATTCTCTTCTTCTTCTTCTCCTTCTCCTCCTTCTTTCTTCTTTCTTCTTTCTTCCTCTTCCTCTTCTTCCTCTTCCGCTGAAGATAAACTGTGTAGCTCAATAGCATTTCCATTGAATCAAAGGCAAAATAAATTTTTTGGCTGTAATTTCCTTTTTTGTTTATTGTCACTCAAAGATATATTTTAAGAAGTGCTTGTAAAGATAAGTTTATAGCACTCAGAGTCTGATCATTCAAGAAGATGAGGCTTTTAAGGTACTCAGTATCATTAACTCAACAAAATTGCAAAATGAGCAGCTTAGTTCTATGCACAAATAGGCACATAGTTTGTTCTATGGTAGGACTTAATTTCTCCTTGAATTCATCTAAGACTGCATATGACAGTGCTATCCCTCTACACATAACAGACATTTCTTTCCAAATTGGATAGAGGAAAAGCATAAGTTTAAACTCTCCTTTTGCAGCTTAGATTCACACTACATGCTACCAATAAGCACATTACTCCAAAACCTTGGCCCTCTTCCAGGGTACATATTTTTGTATGGAACAACTATTTTCTAAGAAATGTAGAGCATCTCTTACATAAAATAGGGATATTTCTGTGTTCACTTTGTGCATTTAGAATGATCTGTTAAGAAACTGTCATTTCTTATTCCTCATCCCTCCAATAATAGTGAACAAAATAATTTTCAGAAATTAATCTCTTTTATGAAGTATCTGTAAATAGAATTGTTGAACTATTTCTGGGATATATTTCTTATAACTCTGATGGAGAATTTTCTGGCTCTCTTTTTAAGAAGTGTTGTGGGCTATTTCACCTTTGGAAGAAAATGCTAGTATATAATGGCAAATGAAGTAATAACTTCATTTAATAATAATTTAATAATAATTAATTAATTAATAATGATTTTTATTGAGTTTATATGTATTGATCATGTAAAGTTCTGGCTTCGAATAGCATTTGAATAGTTCGTTCTAATCCTACTACCCCAAGGAAACCATTAGAATAAAATGTAATTTTGGAAAATTCTGTTTGTCATGACACAGACTTTCCAGTTAGAGAATGCAGATGTTGTCATACCAGATTACATGAGAGGTTTATTTTGCCCTGTTTTCTGTCCCTCAAAGTGACATCACTTATTGATGATGTGAAGAACATGCAAGAACTCAGCTACAGAGAAACACTCACCTTTAGTGCTGGTCCCTGACTCAAGTGTAAAAAATGCCATATTTTCAAAAATATCTTCAGGTTTTTAATCCTTGCTTTGGCCAATTTTGATGCACACATAAATTTTTATGCCATTAAGTCATTTGCTTCAAATTTTGTTGATTTCACTAAATGCTGCTGTGTTTTCTTGCAGACAAACAAAAAATCCCAAGTTACCTTCCCTTTAATCAAATAATTAAAAATTGAGTTATCCTCACTAAGCTTTTCTGGACACTTCAAAAGTTTTTTCATGTCCTGCATGAACATTTTCTCACTGTTATCCCTTTTTTGAGACTGTATGACACTCCTAATCATACTGCATCACTGATGTATGGAGTAGTTTGTGGTAGTAAGAATTAAATAGCTATTTGGAAACTACAAAAAAATATGGAATATGGAAAAACACTATTTTTTTAAATCTTAGTATCCTAGATATTGCCAGGTTTTCAAAGATACCTGTTTTCTGGAGGGTTACCCATATAAAGGGATTAAACTGTAATAGTCGAAACTGCAGGGGGAAAAAACTTTCTAAAAATGTGCCACTTCATTTACATTTTCAAGGTGGTGATTAGTTATCTTTCAGTATGTCACAATTTGAAAAAAAAGAAAAACAACAACGAAAATCCTAAACAAACAAACCTACAATATACAAAAAGCCCTAGTGTTGAAAGTACCAAAAAACAGCTTTAAAGATTTCCCTTAGACTGAATCACAACAGTCATGTGAATACTATTGATATGAATATCAAAGCTTTAGGACAGAGCATCAGGCTAAATGATATCATAAGGAAAATTTAAAATAACAGAAAGTTATCTCCAGATTTTAATCTGGCTTTGAGCCAGTCTTCAATTTCCAAAATGTATCAAGGGTTTCTTAAGGCAGGAGCAATCAGGATCCTGTTTGACCTCCTTAAAAAGAATAGCTTCACACCACTGAGCTTAATACTGATTCAGTAGACATTTGGATCAGTGCCATTATTTTCCCTTGGTTGTAGAAAGAACAGAGTTGATTGTATTCAACAGGTGACATCAGTTGAAAGCATAGCAAAATACAACTGAACATTTCTGGAAAAAACTTTTACAGCTGAGGCAAGAATAACTGATAATAGTCACAAATTGGAAGTATTCATATGGAGAGAGATATTTGAAAATAAGTACTTTTAAAAATTTTAGGTAGATCTGGAAAGTGTGCTTTTATTTTGGGAGTTTCTTGTACTTAAAAATAACACTTTTCACCTATGACATTATGTGTATGTTACATATCATTTGTACAGAGTGTGCATATATATCTCCTTATATAAAAAGAAAAAAGTTTCTTTGTTCAGAATGCTGATGCCAAATTTAAATAAAATGAATGCATTGTATTACTGAGTTTAAATTCTTGAAAGTTGCTGTTTCAACTGGAAATATTAAAACTCTCAATGAACACAAAATGGTTTTATCCTTCATAACAAAATTATTTACCTGTCTGCTCAGCATTTCAGATTTTCTCCAGATCTAAACAAAAGTGTAAAAGTCATGTAAAAAAAGCAAAAATTGTCCAGCTTCACAAGACTATAAACGGGCATTTTGAGTTTAGCAACTGTAGCAAAGCTCTACTGGAGAGTTGTATAATAAACTATTAACCACTGTGAATAACAGTACGAATTTTTCAAGTCCTACTGTAATAATTCACTATTAAAAAAATTTAAATTAATGACTAGAGCTTCTCTTTGTTGGATGAAATAACCATGCAGCACTACATTTGATCATCAAATTATTTCTTAACAACCCCAATAGCTAAATATATAATATAATTTTTAAAATCTCAGTGAAAAAAAAGTTTCCTAAATGACATTGAATACTTAAATTCTTCTACAACTCTTGTTTAACAGTTATTCAATTCTTAAGGTATTTGAGTTTCATTAAGTGATTTGCTACACTCAGGAGCAGGCCATGTTTAAATATTGAAATTGGTTTTGATTCCCTGTCCTTTTCACAGATCCCTAAGTCTTTTTTTCTGTTACACGTGTGTTCTTATGAACTATTTACAGAGAATCTTTTCAAATTCTGTGTGGGAAAGAAAAAAAGCGCTTTTCCTTTCCATTCTTTATCTTCAGTGTGCATTTATTTATACATTTCTGCTCAATTTACATTTAAACCATTGATTTGTAGTGTGTATTTTTTTGCTTAAATCATGTTAGTATTCAGTTCCTGGAAACAAATAACCATTCTATGTGGAAAATTAAAGATTGACAAAGCATATTTGTATAAAATTACAGTATTAAAAGACAGAATATGTAAGTTTATATGTATATGCACACATTTATAAGCATAAAACAAAGACATTTCATTTAATCTCTAAATTACACTTCCTTTCCTTTTTAGCATGAAAAAGTCACTAACTCAAGAACAGCGAGACACTAGTCAAACCTTTACCTACTTTCTCTTGATTTTCTTTTCTTTGGGACCATCTATGTGATTTAATATTGAATAATAATTCTGCAAGGATTCTTTTTTAATCATGGACTGTGTCACTTGACCTTGAGTGCATTCTGTGCTGTCTAAAAATAGTGTGTAGTATGTTCCACAGGTCATGCAGGATGGTCACCTTGTGACTGGTTGTTATAAATAAGGGCTTTGGGGTTAAATCTGTCTTTACTTTGAAGAGGTTAGAAGGTTTCACCCAGAAAGCAACATCAGCCCCGAGTCTAGAAAGCTAGTTCCCAAAAGGATTCTTTGGGCAAGCGCCTCTAAATAGCTAAGAGTGAGACAAATGGCATGGCAAATGTCAGCTTACATAAACCCAAATGAGAAAAGATGAGAAAATTGTGCCCTTTTCACAAGGACAGAATCTAACTGTTCTCAAATCAGTTAAAAGAAAAGTATAACAAAACAAAAACACACTCACAAAAAGAGAAAAGTTTATGTATTATACTTGTATTGTTGTGCACCAGTATACATCCTAGCCTGGCTTTTCATAATATGGCAGGTACACACTTTGGATAGAAAAGTATCTGTCATGTGCAAGTTTCATCTTGTTAATTCAAACTACTTTTAAATTTTCTTCCAACTTCAAAACACAGTTTGAATGGAGGGAATCTAATTTCTCTGTCTCTGGTGCTATTCAGTTCCTGGCGCTATTCAGTTCCCCCTCATCATTCAATAAGTCCAGCAGTGTGATATCCAAGTCATTAAAAAGTAAAAAAAAATGCACAAACTCCTAAGAAACTTATTCATTGTGGCTTTGGATTAAATTTGACCTTTAAAATCAAAGCTTGCACCCAAAGCCAAAGAACCGTTCCTGGTCAAAACTTGCAAAACTTGCTAAGAGGGTAGTTCAAGTTTTGCATCATGGTGATCTACTTTCACCATGATGATGATCAAACATCAGAATCTGTTTGCGGTTAAATGTAAGAAGGAGGGCAGCAGTTCAGGTTTTACAGAAGCAGTGCTCATCAATGAGCCGTTAAACTAATGATTGAGCTGTAGTCGGAAGTGGGTATTTTTTCAACCTGCGCAACAGCAAGACTGCACATAAATCCTATAAAGACATTTTAAAAGGTCCTTAAACACAGTGGAATTAATATAAATATTTTAATCATTTATCTGCATTGTTGAGTTTCAATTAGATGTCAACCTACAGCAGCTTTTACCTAGCACGTTATTAGTTTGAGTGCTTGAAGGGACATTAAGTAAACATCAGTGGCACTGTTAGGTGAGGCTGAAGGCTACTGATATTAAAGACAAGTATTCAGGATCAGTTGATATTTTTCTGATGGATGTATGATGTCCTCATCTAGTTTGCTAGAATGCACAACTTGTTTGTTGTGCAAAGGTCATCATGTAAGTTTTTGGGGGAGTAACAACTAATGTTAGGGGATTAAATCTAATGGACTGTATAACAAAGCATACACGATCTGTATGCGTTCAAATGGAAGAGATGAAAAATGCAAGAACTAGGGAGAGCTGAGGGCAGATGAATCTTCTAAAATCTTATGCATCAAACATTTATTTTCATGACAAACTAGAATGATATCAATAATGTCGGGATACAATACTTCCTGGAAAAAAAGTTACCTGAGGTCAGAATATCTCCAAGAAAGGCAGAAAGCAGGTATCTTCAAAATGAGTGCCTCCAGGTCACCAGTCTCCTGCAAACACAATCTTGTTTGGTTTGAGATGAGCACAGACCTAGAACCACTTCAGTCAGGACTGACTTATTTTAGATCTAATGGGAGCCCTTATGGGAAAAAAAAAAAAGAATAAATGCAGGGCACACCCTCTTCCCTTGAAGATAGAAAAACTCAACTTTGTGTTGTAAAAAAAGAATAACAAAGATGATGAGAAACAAAACACAGTCCCATAAGGAATCTGCTAACAGCACAGTAAATTCACAATACATATGATTAGTAAACTATCTGAAAGAATAGAAGCAAAAAATGAAACTAAAACTCCCACATTTTCCTATCCGTGTCTGTGTTTGGGAAATATTGTTGCTCTCAGCTACATCTCAGCCCAGCTTATGGCTGTAAAAACTCCCCTGGAAGGAGAAAAACTGTGAGTCCCCAAAAACAAAAGGAACCTGAGTCACACAGGATCACTGTCAAGAGAGCAGAAACTCAGACTGAAACTACGGTTTTAGGGACACTTTTTTAAATTATTCTGCATTTTTTTGTCCAGGCTTGAATGCTGAGTCATTCACCAAAATTGTTCAAGTAAAAAGCTATGTGAAAACCCAGTCTCAAAAGAGTTGAATTTTTGATAACAAGGATATTGGACACCATAGCAAAACACAATTTCAATTTTCTATGTTGGACTTCTGCAATAGAAAGTTACAGGTGCAGCATTTGAGTATCACATGAGAGTATAAAACCCCTGCCCTGCCTAAGAGACTAATTTTCTGGTGACAGGCTGTAGTCCTAGCACATAAAACTACTATCAGCTACTTCTTCTAAATCACTGTATCTAAGTTAATAGATAGTAATAATAGTATAATTAATAGAACTAGCATGCTATCATTTCTTGCTGGATATTGAGTCTTTCTCTTGTTCACTGTTAGAAATACCAAAATGAAATTTCTATCAGCTTCAGCATCAAGATTTGTCTTCAAAAGTCCTTGTTTTTATAGGGCACAAAAAGACTTACTTGTAAAATCAACTTCTGAAACAGAATGGAAACAAATCATCATTTCAGGGAGATGGGTGGGTGGATTTTTAAAATTTAAATCACAACCAACCAATCCTATTCAATAAGTCAGTGTAGGTTTGAAGACAGTCTTTTTTCTTAGTATTCTCCTTCTATAATGTTGTACTCCTCAACTTCTGAAACAGAATGGAAACAAATCATCATTTCAGGGAGATGGGTGGGTGGATTTTTTAAAATTTAAATCACAACCAACCAATCCTATTCAATAAGTCAGTGTAGGTTTGAAGACAGTCTTTTTTCTTAGTATTCTCCATACACCTTCTATAATGTTGTACTCCTATGGGACCCTTTTTATAAGAAAATTATTCACATGAGAAATAAGAAAAACAAGGTAACAGATTATCAAAAGCTATTTATACCAAAGGACTAAGCAGAGGATGAGAAAGCTGTTTTACCCTTCAGTTTAAGTCTTTGCAAGAAATGCAGCCTGGCAGTTGGTTAAATGCAGAGGGGGTTATGACAGTATACTGTTTTCACTGCAGAAAGGCAGTGGCTTGAGAATAAGAACGGGGATCAGCACTGAGATTTTTTTGAAGGACTGCAAGGAGATGACCTCACTTTACAATTTTTGGGAGATATAAATTTTTCCTACCACTTCCATAAGCTTCAGTTTGCTTTACAAAGAGCAGCTTCAAGTGCTGTTTTTCTTCTGTTGTGTATTTTTCTTCAAGCAATTGCAAGTTATAGACAGAGCTTGCCAAATTTGATGCCTATCCTGGTTCTGGCCTGGACAGGGTCAATTTTTGCAGCCAGGAGGACCTAGCCAGACCGTGGGGTTATTGTATACTACCTCACAGCATGCACAGGATGATAGGCACATTTTCCCCGTTTGTGACATCAGGTGACCACATGGTGAGCAATTGCAGGTGAATCACTTGCTTATCTTGTACATTCTGCTATTACTATTGATGTTACCAGTAGTTTTTCTTATCTTATTGCTGTTTACAGTAAGCTGTTTTTATCTCAACCCATGACCTTTACTTTTACATGCCTCCAATTCTCCTCTCCATCCCGACACAGTGAGAGAGGGAAAGCGAGTAAGCAGCACATGGTCAGGGATGTTTCAGTTGGAACAGTAAATCGGGGAGTACCATTCCTAAACCATGTGTCTTGGTTTGAAAGACAGCTGTCTGCCAAGGAAGGCAGGAGTCTCCCTTGACATGGAAGAAAAAAAATTGCAACCCCCTTCCCTCCAAATTATTGTAATTTTGAAATTAAGGGGCTTTCAGGCAAAGATATGAGGAACAGGAATAACAGTTCTTTACTATTATATATACATAACCAGTCAAACAAAACAACAACAACTCGGGCAGTAACAGCACACACAAACCCAGTCCCAGCCTTCTCGGCTGTCGGGCCCTTTCCCCTCGGGTGCAGTTCCGCTCGCAGCCGGCAGGGGCGCTGGCGGCTCCCGGTGAGCAGGGCAGGTGCGATGGTTCCCCCGCGGCTGCAGGGGGCGCTCCGGAGCGAGCTCGGGAAACACGCGGCACCAGTGCCCTGGGATCCCGGGAAGGGAAGGAACAAAGGCTTCACAAACCCCTGGGCAGCCGATCCCAGTGTCCGGCAGGACCCTCGGGAACAGCAGGCTGGAACGGCAGGGACAAGCACAAATCCCGGGTGGCAGACGCGATGTATCGAACTCCAGAGCTGAGGTGGGAACCCCCGGAGGTCTCAGCAGGCAGGGCGTGCGGGGCTACAGAGTAGCAAAGGCTCAAAGCAACGGCAGGGGCAGGGCGGCCGCAGCTCAGCTCCCAGCGGGGCAGGGAAAGGCGGGCTTGGGATCCTGGGGTTTCTCTGGTGGAGGGAAGGCAGCTGAAAAAGCAGAAGCCTCCAGTGCTGACAAATTCCATCCAGCCTCTCTCCCCGTCCAAACACAACAACTCACAGCCCACAAGCCCAGGTGAAAGAGAGTAGCCAGATGCACCCCTCCCCCTGTGGCCAGGTCTTTTCTTAAGCACCCAGTAATTTGTTCCCCTGGCAACATGTATGGGGAAAATTCTTTAAGAGAAAAAGAACACAGAAGGAGAACTCCTAAAACCCCAACACCATGACATTGCTGAATCCCCAGAGTTGTACTCTCACATTTCCTTCAGAAAACTTCCTGAAGGAAAAATTCCTTCAAAATTTTCAGACCGTATCACTCAAAAACTGAATTTAGTTTCCAAGGCTGCACTTCACAGTGATCACAGCCTAGCAGCACCCCACAGGGACGGAGATATCCCACCCATTGTCATGGGTTACAATGTAAGGTGTAACCCAACGTATGTATTCTACTACCATTACATGAGCTGTTAAAATAAATGGGGCAGTGTTCTTTATCTTTTCCATGACTCAACCCTGACAACTCCTCCAGGAAGCAGAAACCACCCTGAGGGGGCCATCTCTGCTAATGGGCCATCAAGGTCTCTCAGCATGACTCATAGAATTGTATCATCCCATTCTGAGATGCCCCGCCTATGGTGGAGGAACCAAACATTCTTACCTGTATGTAATCTGGTACTTGGAACATCACAATACCACCACCACTGGATTCCCAGAGGAGAGCTCTCAACAACCACCACTGGATCTCCAGAGAAGGACCAGACCTTTCTACAGGATCATCGGTTCAACAGGACGACACCCATCACTCCAACCGGACTGCTACCACCACCCTGACCAACAGGATGTCAGGTCATATTTTGATTTTGTTGGTAAAAACCAGTGTTTCTGTGCTATTGTCTTTATTTCAATTTTTCCTATTAAGTTGTGCTTCTGACTTGGAATCTCTCACAACATATCTGCATGAAGTTAATTCCTCCCGCTGGTTTGCTTTCAAACTGGTACACCCATTCAATGGCATGTTCCCTGGGATTGAGACCCAGCCATGCGCCACACAAAACAGGAGCACCGGGTGCTCATGCCCTGCCACAGATTTTGCCAGGATAAAGGAATGACCCTAAGAAAGGGCTCAATTCCATCAACCTCTTTCCAGATCCTAAAAACTAAGGATAGTAAGAACAAGTAATCCATCATCTTAATGAACAACAGGAAATAAATATAATTTCCTGAAGAAATTAATTGTTTTATGGCTTACTGGTAGAATATCCTGAAGCCTCCTTAAGTGTTTTGAGCCAAATTCTAGGGAATCCCATTAATTTTACTTGCAAAACTGCCATACTGCATGCAAGCTCTTCTTCTTCTCCTGTTCCACCTTCACTGTCCCCAAAAAAGAGAGAGTTACCAGTCATTTTTTGTTTATTAGGGAAGCAGGAGTCAAATTATGTTAAAGAGTAAACAAATAAACAAATAACATTCATCTTGTGAGCCCTCTGGTTACAGGGTTTGTCTTACCCACTGCATCTCATTGATAGGAAAAAAACGATACAACCCTTTGGTAGGTTAGCACCCCAAATCCCCGTTAATTAAAGGAACACTATAAATTTAGCTATGAATCTAAAAAGTGAAACAAAAGCTACTGAAAATGTAACATAATAGCAATTTTTAATTATCCCAAATATCCCTGGGAATTTGTCATTAACTTTATTTAAAGCCTCTCTCTCATCAGGGTCAGGCATTTTGCGGCACAGTTTATAGGTGCAATTCTAATAATAAATAACTTACATTGGAAATGAAAGTAAACTTCATTGTGAACTTATCACACCAAACTCTCAGACTCAGTGTCACTCATTTACCACCAGCCCATCTAGAAGCAGCTGTTGTTGGATTTAGCCTTCAAAAGCTTGTAGTCATTTGACACTTTAGAAAAGGTAGCGATACCAGCGGTAATTGGAGAACGCTGGCAACGACCTTGTCCTTCTGCTAAACCCCAGCTAATCCTAGGTGCGATACCTCAACTTACTGGCAACATGATTACTATCTGTGCCTCTTGCTTTCCTTATAGGTACACATGCTCCAGAAAGACCTGGGAAAGAAAGTAATAACACAGTGTAAAGGTTAAATGTTTTTACTTCAGCTGAAACTCATATATTTTGGGTATTGGTTTCATGGTTTTTGGAATTTCAATATTTTTCAATCCCACTGTCTATTTAATTGATTTTTTCTACTTTTATAATATTTTGTTTAATTAGAAGCACCAAAAATCCTTACAAATGGCAGTAAACTCTACTACATGTGCATGATATAAGCACTGCCTTTCCAATAGTGATTTATCCTTCACAATTGCTTTTGCCCTGTTGAGCATTCTATTTGAACAAACTAAGATAGGAAATCAAAGGTTTTTGGAGAAGCTCTCCCTCCTACTAGAGGATTACCACTATTAAAGCAACATGAGACCCACATAATTTAAAAGTTTATATACAACTAAAAGCACACCTGGGAAATAGCACAGATCATTTTATTGAGGTATCGCATTTTATGTCAAAAAACACTTTGGAAGGTATTTTATTCCTAGGTTGCAAGAGCCATAGTTTGAGTAGACAGACCCGCTGGGAAAATAATTATTGTACTCCAACTTCAAGATAATAAGAACAGATAATCAGCTACAAAATACATATCTTGCTACCACTGATTTTTTTATAAACCTTGGTTTCAGAGGAAAAATAAAGCTGACTAATCTCATACCAAATATTAGAAGTATCATATAACTTTCCAGTTTCTCACTTCTATGTTCAGAACAAAATTTCCATTAAAAAATTTTAAATTATGGTAATATTTTAAAGGCTGGTAAATTCAGTGTAGTGGTATAGAAATATTTTGCTTACCATTTTTTGAGTTTCTGAGACTATACTAAATAATTTTATTGCATTATTTGTACAGGCAATAAATGCTTAGCCATTCAACATTCAATAGAAATATCTACAAAGAAGAACAGAATGTTTATTTTGAACAACATTTATTAATGTTGTTCAAAAACAGTGCCAATAGAAGAGTTACCTCTGCTAGGTATACACCTATATACCAGAGCTTTTCTTAGGATTTCTTAACAAGAGAATAAGGATAGCATCTTCCCATTTTTCTAATCGAAGCAAAAGAACTCTTAACTCTAATTTCATGGAAAATAATTTACAGTATCTAGTTAGCTGTCCTTACTAGGCCTATCAATCTACCACCCTGTTTGCCATTCTGCAAGAATATTACTTTGGTTCCTCTTCCCCTTAAACCTAGACCAGTTCTAATCCTGTTACAGGACACTTTTCCTCATCTAACCACCTTTCTCAGTCAAACCAGGAAGCTGCTGGCACAGATATAAAGCTTGGAATACTCCAAGAAGAAAGTTACCAACAACAGATATTGAAAGACCAGCCCAGGGGAGCCACTGCTCAAATGCAGACTTGGAGAATATTGCAAATAACAGATCCAGAAAATGCAAATACCTACAAAAAGTTGTATATACTTCACGATTTCCCTGGCCATAAGAAATCCAATATGCCAACATGTAACTTCTTTTGCTCAGCTATTCTCTGAGCTCAAACCAAAATTTTCTTTGACTAATATTTCTGTAACAATAGGACAAACATGTAAGGAACAAAAAAAAGATGCAGTTCTTTTAAGATTTTTAGCACCTCTATATGTTACAAACTTGGCTTTGTAACACTTTTGCAAAAGTTTAGGCAAAATTTAGAGGAGACAGCTCACCAGTCTCCTCAGAAGAAGCCTGGGTTTGTGGGACACAGAAGAGCTTCTGTCAGGTCAGGCACTGTGGCATGGACACATTTCTCCTTGTGATATAATATAGCCATAATTTCTACAGTAAACACTGCAGACCAAATACAATCATATTCAATCCTCTAAACAGTCAGATACTTAGAAAAGTAGCACTGAATTCTGTGAAAAAGACAGCTTTGATAACCTAATGATTTCTTTAGAGTTTCACATCAATGAAACACAGATTAGATTAGATTAGATTAGATTAACCAAACCAATTTCAAACCCCAGCGAACTATGGCATATGTGTCAAGAGATTGCAGCAGAATGTATAGTGAAGAAAAATGCTATTGGCAAACCCATATTACAAGGAGAATATTCTTAGAAATTTTTTTTCTTAATCAAATCAAGCCATTTTTTCTATCTTGGCTGCTTTCCTAGGACTTCTACCAGTATCTGCTTAGTGCCACATGGAAATGGCATAGCAGAAAGAGCAGAGATTGACAAAAGATAGCTCAATAGTGGGCCTTTTTAATGTAGACAAGTTGAATAATTTCTCGGGTTCTAATGCTTCAGAGACATGAAGACAGAAAAAACTGACACAGAATCATAGAACGACTTGAGTTGAAAGGGACCTTAAAGATCATCTAGTTCCATCCCCCTAACTTCTCTCATTAGACCAGGTTGCTCAGAGCCCTGTCCAGCCTGGGCTTGAACACATTCAGGGATGGGGCATCCAGAATTGCTCGGTGTAACTTGTGCCAGTTACCACCCTCACAGGGAAGAATTTCTTCCTAACATCAAATCTAAATAGATAGATAATCATCTCCATAATAATGCCTGCAACCAACATTCAGTTTGGGCAGAAACTGGTGTGTTAGTTGTGTGGGAAAGAAGAGCTGAGAAGCTGAGGAAATAAAAGCTGAGGTAATAAATTCATATACTGTTTTTCAGTCTTATACTTGCAATACCACCTTAATTCACATAATTTTACATTTACCCTTTTAAACTTTTTAAAGAGTCCAAAAAAGGAAAAGTTTGGAAAGAGACAAAATATTCTTTGTCAGGACAAATCATACAAAACTTTAGGAAACTTTCAGACATGGAAAGCCAGATGTGTCAGGCAGATGGGCAGATAAAATGAGCAAGTTTTGGAAGCCACAAGCCTTTCAGAAATATTTGTTCCAACTTTTATAAGTTAGATAATAAAAATACCACTACTCCTTACCTTATGCTTTTCATTTGATTTCTTTGTGTTCTCATACCATTACATCTAGAACATTATTACACCTTCAAGGGTTTCTTCCATAGCTTTAAGTCAATGTACACCCTTATAGTCCAGTTTTATTGAAGCTTGTTTGCCGATTCAATGAATTTATAGCAGTGCTAGTTTCTGTATTTGACTATACCACAGCTAAAGGAAAACAGCCTGCTGCCAGCATATTTCAATAACTAGAAGCAGTGCATATGGAAATAGAATATGTAGGTCTTGCAAGTGTAATAAATAGTTTCTGAAAGAAAGAGGTCAATTCAGTTCTTATTGGAGGCAACTGGTTCAAGCAGAACATGAAAAAAAAGTTTATCTGCATTGAAACTACACAAATACAACCAACGTCATAATTACAGTATAAAATATATTAGGATGCCTCTAACATTCCTGTCCTAAAATATGCATGAAAAATGAAATAAAATAGGTCAGCTTCTGCATAAAACACTTCTATCCTCACAAAACCTGAAAGTTAAGGGGGCAGTGAAAACTTTAAATTGATTTGCAATCAATTAATTGCAAAGATTAATTTAAATGTTGTAAAAGAAATCAGATCTGTTCCTTAAGCTGCCCACCAATTTCCACTCATTTATATACATTTTTTTTCTTTTTTGATAAATATTTCTCTCTCCACTTCTGCATTGTGGGAGACCTGCACAACTAGAAGACAAATCTTTCAAATGAGCTTCCTATCTGCAGGGAAATAATGAAAGGCACACAAAGTGCTTTCAGGTTTAAGAAAAGGAAAATGTAAATAGACATAATTTAATAATTTTCATTATGATAAACTCAAGAATTTCCTTCAAAAATAAATTATTAAATATTTTAACAAACACTTCTTTTTGGATGCAAGTATTCTATGACCTTTCCCTAAGTTTTGCAACCAACTAATATTACACCACAACAAAATTTAAAAAAACAAGAAGAAAGATTTGCATCCCATAACTCTATTTGTATTCAAGTTGGATTTGTAAAAACATGTGAAAAAGAATGAAAAAGGTGTTAAAAAATGTTTATTTCTACAACATTGTGCTTTTTCTTTCACCTGTACAGGAGCAGTTTTCAGTGCTTATCTACAGGAACTGAAATTAAATCAAGCTTTTAAACTTTTCAAGTCTCAGACTACTCTTAGGTATGTGCATTCAACAAGGCCAAGGAAAAAAGTAAAGTAATTGTAATATCAGTTGCAGAAATCACAATAATTTTATATTTATTATATGACTATGCATTTTTTTTTAATTCTAACATAATTTAAGATTAAACAAAAAGCTGATCTTGCTGAAGAGATACATGTCACCTTGAAAAACATCAATTAAGTCCATGCACTTTCACAAAAAATGTTTCATTTTCATTAAATCAGCAGATGTTGCATCACCAAATTTTTAATTGCTTTTTCCTAAGCTTGCTGGGGACTGTAGCTCAGAAGGAGAGGTGCATGCAGAAGTCTATATGAGCAAATTAGTCAGAATCTGCAGGAGAAAAAGCTTTCTTCTGACCCACCTCCTTTGCCTGGTTTCTGGCTAGCAGAGGACAAGACCAGGGGCATCACAATCCAGTACTGGCACAGAAGAACACTGGAGCCTTCTCAAAATATATGTGTCATCAAAGCTTAGTTCCATCTCGTAGGTTATAAATTATTCTTTTTAGCAAAACCCATAGACTACTGTTTATCAGATGAAAACGCTTTCTCATCAGTACTGATTTAAACTAAATAACACAACTTCAGTCCCTACAAATGTTGCAAGGTGGAGAAAGGCTTTTAGGGAAAAGCTATGCTTTTATTAAGACATCTGGTAGTGTAGGGAAAAAAAAAGATTTACAAGTCTACAAGGTAGACCTGTAAATTTTAAGGAGTTAATTTCTACTTATGTTACTTGTGGAAATGATAATTGAACACTTTCTGTGCAACACAGAAAGGTGAATCAGTGAAGCGGGATCCTTGCAGAAACAGAAATCCAGGTGAATTCTGGTGCCATTAATGCCTTCTGGAAGAGAGGTCCTCCACAATAAGCACAGTGCCTCATTTTACCATTTTCAAGGACAACCTAGCTAAAGTTGCAAGCAGACAATTTTAACATAGGAAGGTGGATAACACTCAGGCTTCAGTTAGCCTTCAACCTATTCAGTTTTATCCCTTGTGGCTTAATTTACTTCTTCTTTAATAAAATCTACCTGCCATATGTGATCTGCTTTGCTTTGAATAGATACTAATATGGTTTCATGATACTGCCATCTTGGAAAACATGATGGTGCACAGGAACCAATTAAAACATACTTTTTAAGAATATCATTCAATATGTGATTTTGTTCTTAGTTACTCAAGAGGGAAATTGTACAGAAACTCTAAGACTAACTGGTCATTTCAGGAAAAGTTTTGTCTATTGTATTTTACATAAGTAGCATGACTGTTTCCATATTTCCAAAGCAAAGCACACACAAATGGTTAAATGAAATTCATAAGCAAACAGCAAACTGGGGTAATCAAACTATATGCTTTTCAAGCCAAAGTCAGCCTTTCAGTTTTCAAAGACTCCTTCTTCTGCCAAAGTATGTGGAATTCTGTATGGGGATGGGGCCAGAGAAATAGAAAAGTGGTTTTAAATGCTCATAAAAAAATTATTAGCACATATTTTAAAATCTTAAACAATATGGTAACTAAGAATTCAGATGAGAAAAATCTAAATTCTAGGTATTTCAAAGTAAGCAAGCTTTTTTTTCCCCCTGTTGTTTTAATTTTTAAAAAGCATTTGTTAATAAACTGTGAAATGGATGATACATCTTGGCATTGCCATGCTCTGGCTACAATATAAAATATTGATACTAACAGTAAATAATAACTAAATAGCAGTTCAATAGTCAAAGATTCAGCAAGGGTTTTCATATCAAGCAGTAGCTAATCCAATGCTTAAAAAAGTAGAATTTAAATTTTAAAAAATATGTTTCAAATGTGAAAGTTTTCTATAAAAGCAAAGTGGAAAGTCCCTGAGCTGCATGTTCCAAATACAGAAAATTCTTGGTTCCACACTTGCACCTAGGGAGTGGGGAAGAAGTCCAGATATTACCTCAACTAATTAATGTTGATAGAATCTGTATATGTTCGGAAGTGACCAATTAATTAGACTGAAAGAAAAGGAAGTGGACCTTAAAATGCATTAAGCTGAGTAGAAAATGGTAATACCCCTACTCCCACCCCCACCCCAATACCATTCTGAAATTTTCTCACTTTTTTTCTATTTCCCTTCTGTTACCTTCATTATAGTTGAGAGTAGTCCAAGGATTTCAGGCTATGAAACAAAGAATTACACCATTGACATTTGGGAAAGAATATGAGATCATTAGAAGTCCTGAGTAGGGTGGCCTATATGGTTTACTAGGTATTGCTTTGCCCTTTAGCTAAAGTCCAGTACCTAAATCAATGGGACTCTTCTGCTTCTCTTTGAAAAGCACTCCAGACTCTAAAACACCTTGGTTAGGAAGCTTCCTTCTGTTTGTTTCTTTGGGGTGTTTTTCCCTTTTTTATTTTAAACCATTTCTAAATAGCAGTATAGCTTCCTAAGGTCACATTAAGGTTTGCTTTGGTATATATTCTCTGTTCATATCCTTGAAATATTTGAGAACAGTTATCGGATATTTTTTTTTTCTGAACTCCATATTAGTCACTGAAAATCACCATTAATCTCTCTTTTGTTTCAGTATTTTGTTGCTGAATTCCTCTAATAAGGCCACTGCTTTTCTGTTTGGTTCTGATTGCTTGGAATTAATTCCAAGTATTTCTGCAAAAAACTCAGGACCACTGGGGACACAATCCTGATGCGTTTGTATTTGCTGCCCAAAATCACCAATCCTTCACTGTTTTTTTCACCTGGTTAATTCCTGGGTGATTTTCTGTTCACCCTACCACAGATCACAGACTTACTCTAACTTCCCCTCAAAGGCTGTGTCAAACTTTCACCCACCCTCTCCTCTCTGTATCCATGGTGTTTGGTGTTTGTCTCCCAAGGCTGTCGATTGAATTTCTGAAGTGATTATCTCCTTTCTACTGAACTTCTCAACAGGTTATGCAGCCACTTTTCTTGCGCCATCTGTTATAAGCATATCTGAAGGTTTTTCCAACACTGCCCTTCAGCCCAATCTTGCAATTTTATTGCATCTTTAACAGAAAAACATGGAAAATGTTGAGCAACATCAATTCTTGTAAAACACCTTAAAAGACATAACACTTCATAGAGGTGTTTCTCAGAAAGGCTATTAAGCAGAAGCGTAAATGTGGATGTGGAAGAAGAGTAATTCTGCTAAATAAGATGTTTCAAGTATTTTCTCTCTAATTTCCTGAGGAACAGGTACAGGCTAAATTGCACTTATAAAGTAATTAGAAATTTATGGTAATTGGTTTTTTTAATTAACAATAAAACTGGGAGAAAAAAAAATTCTTGTCATTCCCACTTCTCTTCTGGATTAATTTTGTTTCAGCTGAGAAATGTGGTGACACTCAGGAGATTTTTCCAGTTCAAGACAAGGTGCAGAAGAGGGTCTTCACTTGAGCTAATATCAATGACCCTGTAAAAACAGTTGATCAATTCTTTTCAAATTTCTGTCTATAATACGGTTTATATCTTTAACTTACTTCAGTGGCCCAATATTAAGCTCTGTTTTCAATTGCTCTGAGATACTTGCATGCAAAGGAACAAGACAGGCATTTCAGCAAGGCACATAACAGACACAGTGGCCATCAGCAGAGGTGTCACTGCTGCTGGCTCAAGGATAATTAGAGTGAATGGCCTCTGCAAAATAACAGCTTGTTAGAGTGACAGACCAAGAGCTGGTGAGTGCAAAGCTGGTGATGATGTGCTCATGGTGGGAGCAGGAGCACTACACTGGTGTGCAAACCACTTGCTCTGCAGACTGGTCCTTTGGTCTCCAAGAGCTCCCTTTGCTTCTTCCACTCTCACAAATGGAAGGAGAGCGACATATTTAAAAGCTAACTCTGCTAAGAGAAAGGAGATGCCTTAGAACATCACCACAGCACTATCAGTTCCCATAAAACACAAAAGCCTCAGCTGTGCCATCTCGGAGAAAAATGGGAGTAGATAGTCTCCTTATCACTGGTAGCCATTGCATCTTATGTCTGTGCAATGAAGCTGCCTGACTGCATAACCCTTCCCCTCCACCAGCCATTTTCACTGCACAGGCAAAGAGGTCACCAAGGTAGGGCAAGTACTATCTGCTCCATCTGGAATGTGGAAAGCTGCCTCCATACTTTCATATGGAACAGCTCGAATGAAAACTTTGACAGACTGACTAAGGAATCTTGCCTACACTGAACTGAAATTGCTTGAATATCAACTAAAACATTCCCCTCCTTTAAAGCCTATTTACACAGGGTATTTTGAAGATTTGCAGTGCCAGGTTCCTCTCCTCAGTAGCCAAGAGCTGCTGAAGTCACCTCTAGTGCACTTAAGATAGAGCTTCTATTTACTCTCAATTGAATTGTTTTCTCTGCTCATTTTTCCTCAAATCCTTTTTCTCTCTGCCCTTTTAAATGTAGAACCAGTGTCCTGCCTTAAACCTTTTGCAAAACACAAGAGTGATAGTTGTTAGGAGTCTTGCCTCTCTTGCAGAATAAATAAATGATAAGCATGTGAAAACATGTTAGCACAGCAGGCAAAGGGATGTGTGATATGATTGCAGGTCTAAAATGAAATTAGTGGTGTGAAGGAAGGTTGGCTATCTGAAAAATCTTGTGGAGAAGCTGATTGAAAAAGGAAATTAGCTGTCTTTTTGAGAACACATATTATAGTCTGCTGTGTGATCCATAAAGCAGTTAAAAATATAATCAGAGTTGTTACATTCTCCAGAATTAAGAGAACATACTTCCAACAACAACAGGCCAGTGCCTTCAGCAGAGGACAAAAGCAGAACAGCAGGATGTGCTCAGTAATGCTCCACTTAAACTGTCCATGCAAAGGGAGAGGCATTCTTTGCAGTGAGAGGAGGTGTCTCATTCTCTGGTGCGCCTCTTTTTTGAATGCCCTCTCCTGAGAAAGGCTTGAAACAAACAATGTTGTAGCCTGAGGTTCTGCCCTGCATGAAGGGGCAGTCCATTGACTTGTGTAAGACCAGGAAGCCACTGTGGAATGATCTCTCACCATAAACTTGTTCCTTTCATCCAAAATCTCTCTGTCTCCATTGTTCCTGTCAACATAAGATGGTGACAATGTGTCTGGATTTAACCTGCCAGATCATCAGCATTAAAAAAGGTATAGCCCAGTGCAGTTATAAACCAGCTTTCTTTAAGCAAGGAGATAAAAATTACCAGTCAACCTTTTATTAAAATCTTCATCAGAATAGCATGGGACACAAAGATGACTATTCAGTAAATTGGACTGTGAAGTTGAAATATTTTGTTAAGAGTCAGATATGCTCCCAGGCCACAAAACAGGGTTGTACTAACAACAAATAGGTTGTTTTTGCAGAGGATGGATCATAAGAGAGAACACACAAAATCTACAGTCTGTCCTTTTCTGCATTACAGTATAGCTTTCCAGGTTAATTAACATAATACAACACTGTGTTTTCTTATGTGGAAAAGATGAAATAACTGAAGAATTGTATTGCTGAAGTAAAAAAAAAAAAAAAAGGAAGCTTAATGACAAAAATTATGTAAATGGATTTCTACTACCGACTCAGAAAAGCTTTTGTAGAAGTTGATCTAATCTATGAGCAAGCCCTATCTTCTAATGAACTGTAATATCTTTCTATATCTTTCCAGCAGATGAAAACAAAAAATCAGCAGTTAATCACCTGTTGAACATGTTTCTGTCACTTACAAAGCCATAAAAAGACACAGGATGGAGTAATAAAAATTTGGGGTCCTCTTACATTTTTCTGAAGGAAAATCTTACAGTCACCTTCCCAACAAGACATGAAATTTTCTGCCCTAATGCCCAAAAGCTCAGATTGGATCAGACAAGCTGCCTGGGACACAACAACAGAGACATAGGTCTTGAAAGAGAGTATTAAATTCCACCAAATAAATGCTGTGTTTTAGCCACATTGGAAAAGCTTAATGAATTGTGATTACAAGCTAAAGTTAGAGACTTGCTGGCACCTGACATGGCAGAGCAAGAAGCCAGGGCAGGTCTGACAAAGAGAATTAGTGGGGCGTTTCTAACAGCTAAAATGAGCTGAAATATTTCCTGGGTTATTTGGTTTCTTATTCCACTGCATGTTCATTTTCTCTATTTAGAACTGCAGCAAAGATTTAATTTATTTATTAATGTTTAGATGAAATCTAGTGGGGTGAGCACATAAGATGTCATTTTTAGACATTTTTGCCTTTGAGCACAAAACACCAGCTTTTGGCATCTTTCCCTTTTGTGCAAAGTAGGGCTGATGGTGCTGTCATACAACTGGAGAAAGCCTCAAAATCTGCAGTAGGAAAATTCTTCACAAATGTTTAGAAATAAAACCACACAAAAAATAATACTGAAAATTTTTAATGTTCCTTTTAATTTATTTCATTTAATGCCACATATGCAGCAAGACAGGGATGGAAGTGTACCTCTCTGGTTTTAAACTGTTTGTTTTAGGGATCCTAAGTTTTTGCATTTAACCTAGTTCTGTGTGAAGTCAGCATAATGATAAGACCAAATTTAAATCAAAAAAAAAAAAAAGAAGAAGAAGAAGAAAAAGGAAAATCTGGAAGGAAGTCCCATTTTAATCGACTCCTTCAGTTTCAGGCTGCCGGCCCTTCATTTTCTATGTGCAATTCCATTAGCCCCACTGCTATTCTCTGGAAGTGGCTGCACTTTCCCTCCAGCTGGCAAGGTGCAAAGGGCTCTGTGGAAGTGGTCTAGGAAGCAACCCGCACCGTCCCTGGAGACCAATTACTTTTGAAATGTGCCTGATCGTTTGCTGCTGCCATCTCCCCCTCCCCAACCTGCCCCCACCTTCCCCCAATCGCTCATTGTACTGTTGTCATCGAGACACCTGATCAACCCTAATTCTTGCTTTTATTTGAATTAGGGTGCCACCAATCTTGGATCCATGTCAGGGCCCATGTAATGCCTTTGGGCAACACTGGGGATTAGATTAGCATTTTGGTGTTCTTCTAAAGCCACATGGTCAGCATTATAAGGATCCTATTAGAGATAAAGGGAGCAGTTACACAAAGCCTAAGAAATATAAGGGCCAGAGGAGGTTGATGTAATTGGCTGATATTAGAAAGTGCTTTAATTGATGAAAGCATACTGTGATTACTACCCCTTTTTTATAGTTTAACATGCCTCTTAATTACATTCTCAGTTGTTCGTTTACACTGAGCATGGCTTTCAGGACTGCCAAACTCTTCAGGGAAAATTAAGCAAGTATGTTGTAGTGGGTTAGCCAGCCTCACAATTCAAACCCCATTATTGGCTGATAGAAGTAGTCTAACCAGAAAAAAAAAAAAAAATGCCTAATCAAACAGTCCCAGAAATAAGAGGATGAAGAAAAATGAAACATTGTCAAATTGCTGAGCATCAGACAGACCGCCTATGCTTAAGTGATTTTTTAAAAATACAGTTATATATATTTCCAATGTAAAGGAAAGGCATTTTCCAGCAGTTTTGAAAGTGAGGCTGCCTCAGCTTGGAAGGGCAGATCTTGGCAACTGTACATCCTTTGCAGTACAATGGTTACCTGAATTTCTGTTCCTGAGCCATTCTGAGCCCACCTCAGACATATCAGAGTTTGCTATGCATTTTGTATCCCTACACTATTATTTAATTGTTGGGCTTCCTTAATACATGTGAGAATTTGATGCCAGAGTAATCTCTTATTGCCAGGGCACACTCCAAGTACTTTTCTTACTTTTCCTGTCAAAATTCATGCTCTCAGGAAAAGAAAGGTTTACACTTAGAGCAAAAAGCCAAAACTTTTTACAGAACCCAGAGCATTAACATCCACAGGATGATTAGATTTAAATAAAGATCCTAATCTCAGTTTTACTTATTTAGGTGTCTGTCGATAGACTCTTTTTGATTAATTGTCTGTAATCCAGTGGAAAATAATACACAAACATAATCAGTAATAAACACAAAATTAATCCGTTATGAATTATCCATAAAATTAGTAAATATAAACTTACAGTGGAAACTACTGGTGTCATAATAAGATGCATTCTGTTGCTGCTGCCCTTCTTTTATGCTTTTCATATTACGTATGTTTCAGAGCTGTTCCAGAAGCTTTTCTTACAGTCTTTTAAGCAAATAGGTGCAAAGATATCTATATCCTCCTTATGCTGAATCATTTGAATAGACAGAAAATAAAATTTCTTCAACCTTACAACCACTGTGTTCATTACTATTAGTATGCAGGACCCAAATTGCTGGCTCATTTATGGCTTTCATAGTAGGGCTAGTAGTACATAGTACAGCTAAACAGAGAAATATTTTCCAATTATTAGAGATGATCAAAATACTTATTTTCAAATTACAAATCTGTAACTACAGAAAAAAAAATCTAGAAAATAGGTAGGCATATGTTAAGGCCTGCATATTTTGTTGTATTAAAATTGGTTTTGAAGAGGTATTTGTAAGATGAGACATCATATGTTTGCAAAATTGCTCATACAGAATTAAGACTTCTGGTCATATCCATGAAACAGTATTTCTGCTTAGTAGCCACTACACTCACCAACATAACGCAGTAGACAGTAAGCGTAATTTCCTACATTAATTTAGTCACCAATTTGGATATTGAGTTAATAGAAAATATTAAGTGTAAGGAAAATAAAGATATCACCTTTTAAAACTGCTTTCAAATCAGTCTCGGTCTTCATCACTAGGGTAGGACCTGAAAAACATTAATTTCGAAGTGTTTTATAGATTCATCAAAGCAACAGCAATGGTACTCCACAGAGGAATTGTTGGAAGAGATTTAGTAGCTCTAACTGTGCTGTTCTTCTAAATAAACCGATATATTCACCAGTGCATGAGCTTAATGTGCATCATAAGTTCCTTCTGGCTTTAGGAAGTTTCATTTTGAATTCCCAATATCTGAATTAATTGCAGGTGTCTGCTTCCAATAAGATTACTGCCTTGGGGCGACATTATGAAGCCGCTTTATTCCTTGCCCGTCCGCTCAATGCCCGAGGACGCTGTGCCTTTAAGATGGACCCGGGGGGCGGGGCCCGAGCCAGGGACCCGAGGGGGCGGTTGAACGGCTCAGCCCAAGGCTCCAGGGGCTCAGCAGGGCTGGGGAGGGAGCATGCCGGGAGCACTGTGCTGCTCTTTGGGTTTCCTTTGTGTTCCGGCTAGAGGGAAAAAGGTTCTGTTGGGGTTTTTTTCTTGTTCTTTTTACCCTTCCCCTTGCCTCACTGCCTCCCTTCCGTCCTCCCCGGTCCGGGGAGCCTGTGGCCATGGCCCCGGCTGGTCCGAGCCCTGGTCCAATTCCCTCTCCGGGAATTTGTTGTATTTTGAGGGGGTTTTTTTATCCTGTTCTACCCTGTTTTGTTTGTGTGTTAATAAACTGTTTGGTTTCTTTTTCCCACTTCCACTTCTTGTGACCCATTTGTCTCATTGACGGAGGAAAAGGGGAGGCCCTTTTCCTTTGGAGGAGACACTCCAGAGTATTTCCTCCTCAAGTTTTGTCTCAAAAACCAAGACAATTAGAGTCTTTAAATTATACATGTCAGTGCATCACTTAAACCATGTCACTTCCTGTTAAATTTTTTCTCACTCTAAGGTTATGTGACAAAATGTGACATGATAGAAGTGTGCTGGTGTGGTGCAGTACCTCAAAAATAAATATAAGGCTTTAGGATATTAAATTCTACTCATCTTTTGAGTTATATTTGCATGATTAACATGTGTTTAGTGGGAAAGGTTTTAAGCAGTACCTGAGGGTGAAAAGCTGTTGACCCTGAAGTTGTCACAATTTTGCTGTGAACTGAAAACACTAAAAAAGGTGTACACTTCATAATGATCAGAATACCTGCTTGCCCACACAATACACAAAATACTAAATTGGAAGAGTCATGACCCTTAAATAGAGAAACAGAGAAAACTAGAAATGGAAAGTACTCCAACCAGATTGCTTCCATCAGAGTTAAGCTGTAGAGTAGATACTTGTCTTAAATAACTTTCTATCCCAGATAGTGTCTCCCTCAGTAGCTTGTACTGAGTCAGAACCAATCCGATACATTACCATTATGTGACTTACAAAGATGCTGTAATTGCAATTGGATCTCTGGGATGCAGAGAATCTAATTCCTGTCTTGACTGAACCATGCAACTTCAATAGCACAGTAAGAATTGTAAACAAATGTTGCATAAAAGGTAATCCTCAATCACTTAGGAACTGTGGTGTTATGAAAGACTTAGTTTTTACTGTGCCTAGTACAGGAAATAACCACTAATCACTTCAACATTTATACTTAATTTTGGAAATGTGGGAATTACGATACTAATTGGGCACCAGTTCGTGCAGGTTTTGCCTCTGCAGAATCCTTAGCTAGAAAACTTTTCAACTTTACACAAGATAAAACACGATATCTACCATTCTAGCTACAGTATTGCTGTTCTATTTGATATAGAAATATAAGCATCTTTAGTCGTAAAAGAGAAAATTATCTGCAGTTATTCCACTCATCTACCCTATAGACACAGTTTTCTTGGAAAACTGTGTCTGGTCCTCATTGAAAATTAATAAAAGAGATAAGCTGAACTGAACTCAAGATTGTACTAGTCTTTTGTTGTCTTTCAACATGGAGGCACTATCAATCTACTCCTCATTATCTCTCCTATACATCTCACCTCATCCCACACCAGCTGTCAGCATGAACAGTGATTGCATTCCCACTTAGGCAATGAATATGGTTAGCTATCCGTGAACAGACACATCTCTAATATCTTATCCAGCAACTAAAGCCTCTGCATTTAGCCAGGTGTTCAAATGAGCTGTTACTTCTTTTTTCCATTAAAATTACGCTGTTTTCTCTGTAAACTGATATTCAGCTGCTCTCCTCCCCTTACTGTCTATTGTCTTCAAAAAACTGCCAGTCTAGTATTTGTACTTTTCACACCACAAAGTGGAGACAGCTCAGATTCTTCTGGAAGTTACAGTGCATGCAGGAACATAGAGACCTATTAATGGAAGAGATCTGGTCTGATAGGGGTGTTTTGATAAACACAGTCACCACAGTCACCATGTCTGAAGACAACGTTTCTCTTGACAAGTGAGAGGATCCTAGTTCTCTCATCCTAAGGGAAATATGAATCACAGATTTTAGTTTAAACAAAAAAAAAAAAATTGAGGCAGTCAAGAATCAGAGGTGCCTAGTGCAAAAAATTGAGAACTATGAAAAGAGACTAAAAACAGAAAGTACCTAGTCTGAAGATTAAAGAAGCCTTGAAACCACAACATCTTGAGTACCAGCTCCAGTGAAGTTTGTGGAGAAAGGTAGAGAAAAGAACTCATGATGTTGCACATTTTGGATGCATTTATCTTATTATTCATCTTATCCGGATGCCTGACCATCTCTCCTGTTTGTTGAAGTAAATCTTCACAGCAACATCTAAGGTAAAGTCAACATATACTTTACTTTGTGACCCTTGAATCCACATAAATCATAAGCAGCCCTCCCACAAACTGGGCACCAAAATGACTTTGACAGAGCATATCCACTTTTTCTCCCTAAGGAAAACAATGTGGACTCTCTAATTGCCAGCAGACTGGGATTTAATCTGTAAGACAAGTAGCTTCAGTCCTATAACAAATCTCAGACCTGATCTTTCATTTTCCATTTACACCAGAAAACAGTTAGCTTGGTATGCTTGCAGTTCCTGTAGTGTTTTGTCAGTCAAACACAAAGCCTCCTTCTCTGATGTTCAATACATAGCTTCCGAAAGAAAATATATGAGCTTTCAAGTGTACCTGCTCTGTACACAGGTATTGTTCATATTCCCTTTACAGGATATTAGATCCCTCCATTACTTTTTTATTCCACAGTCTTTGACAGTGGGCAGGTAATCATCAAGCATGTAGTTCAACAACACCCAAACATCCTGACAGAAAAGCACAGTTCTTTCCTGTGTGGGTAATTCTCACCAAAAGAGCTGACTTCTCCAGGAAAGGCTGAAATGAAAAATAAAATAGCAAGGTAGTGGCAAAGGCCACAGGTGTGGGAGTCCTAGAAGCAATCCAAACAAAGAACTGAACAAAAGAAGCTTTTGATGTATCTACAGAGTAGTATTTCCAAAACTTCAACCACAGATATTGCCCTCTAATCAGAAGTTTATATTACAGATAAGTAAAATATTCGGTTGAACCACTTTACAGGTATTTCTATTTCTCTTTATATTTACCAAGGGAGAAATTTAATGAGAATTTGATTCAAAATGCTTCACAGTTAAGTAGAAAATGATAGATGTCTTATAAATAGATAAAGCATAGAGGTGAAATACAACTGGAATAAAATAATTGTGATTTGTTTAGTAATTTTGGAAACTGTCTGCATCTCTTCAGCAAATTAGACTTGCTCACTTTATGAGTCCTCTCACCCTTTGGTGAACCCGTCTTTGAAGTTGCAGTATTAAAATTAGCTCAGATTTGTGGAGGAGGTTTTTTTAATACTTGGATCTGATACTGCTCTCAAAAATGCTGTAGGCAGTCCACTATGTTCTAGAAAAATTAACTTATGGAAGAAGTGACCAAGTCTACTTACAGGAAAACTATGAAATAGTTCAAGTATAGCAGCGGTGCACTTCTATATATGTATTTTTCATTTCAACAATCCTTGTAACCATTTTATTTATTAGATTGGGATAAACTACCATCATGTTTCCCTTTCACATGCCTAAGGTCTTTCACATCAAGCTTACACTGTCCAGTTAGTTCCAGCCAAGTTAAACTTATGCCAGTAAGTAGACATTCAGAGATCTGCTTATATTAATGATTCCTTAGCTATAAATGGATGAAGCCTACATATTCTGACTTTTGGAAAAAAACCATGTTTGATAGTCACACCCAAGCTTTGCTTATCACACCTGGTTTTTATCTAACTTTTACCAACATATCTGGAGAAAGTGACAGGTCTGGAGGAAGAGAAGTCTCTCTGACTCTAGATAAGTAGGTTAAAACTAGTGTAGACAAAAACAATTTGTCCAAATTAAAAACTTTATGCATATATATATAAAAATATATATGTTTGTTTACATATTTATACTACATCTAGATGTGATGGAATGCTTTCTGAGAATGCCAAAATTGCATTTGGAGGAAGTTCAATAAGGACATTCAGGGAACTCCTCATTTTAGTGAATTAAGCTTAATGCAAGCAAAATTTCAGTCATTTCATCAAAATCATGTAATGGTTATCTTCTGACGACTTGTTGGTGGTCTCCAGCCAGCTCACATCTTACCAAAATAAGGCTGTCATACATGTGCATCAGTTTGTCCATCTCTTCAAAGACAGTAGTTTGGTTATTTTTTTCACTGTAGTTGTAGTTTCACTCTAAGTAAGGCTGTCTAGGCTGTGCAGTTTCTGCTTTAGTTTTTTCTTGAGTGGCTGAAAAATCATTTCATGTTGACAGTATAGAACACTTTGCAACTATGACCCTTACCTTGCTCAAAAGCTCTAAAAGCTTGGAACGTTCTCCTCTGCATTAGCTGTATGACAACATTTAAAGGGATTTTGTTTGTGATTTATTGTCAACTGATACAAAGCAGAAAAATCCTCTGAGGGACTATGTGTTGTCTTAGCCTTAAATCTGTACCCCATACCCAGCAGCCCAAGGTACACAGAGGCTCCTGCACACATCTCAGTCCAGCCACTGGGCAAGCAAAAGTCAGTTTGGAGATCCTGCATCAGAGCTAGCAGGCCATCCCTACAAACAAGTCACACCAAATTAAATTAATGGAGTTGCAGTTTCCAAGCTGGAACTAGACAAGAGTGGACTGGGAGCTGACAAACTTGCGAGCAATTGTGTTAAACTAGCCAAACTTGCCAACAGGATAGATAACCAGGCCAAGGAGAATCAAGACAGGATGGCATCTGAAAAATGTCCTCTTCGGCTCTTACTTCTGGCTTTTTTTTTTTTTTTTTTTTTTTTTTTTAGCTACAGTGATTGCAGTGAGGGATAGCATTTGGACTTTATTCCTTTTGCAGCCTTAAAAGATTACTGGGAGGTGAGAATATGGTCCTGTATTTAAAGATCATTAATGCACCAGAATAAATGCTGAGAAACATAGTAATGTTTGGTTTATGCAGAACTTTGGAGCACTTCACTGACAAAAACAACAACAAAAAGGAGTGCTGTAGAAAGTGGGAAAAGTGTTGAAAATAGCACTTTCTATGTCTGAGGTGCCTACATCTGCTGTACATCATATCCTCAAACCTTTTTCCCAGCTGCTGGAGTTGGCAAGACAAGAATAATTTGGGGAATAAAAATCTGAAAAGGCAAGAAGTAAGGCAAGGTCTGAATCTCTCTACTTCAAGGAAAACAATCCTCATAATATAATGAATCAACTTTACCAACAATATGTTTTCCCAGTGAAGAGATACTAAGCTTTCTCAAAAACAATAACTTTTTTGGTAAAATTCTGCTAGATTAAATAGCGCTCTGTACCAAAGTACACCAGTACTTGGTATTCCTCCCAGTATTTTCATTTAAAAGGGAGTTGCTGTGCAAAATAATGTCCTTGTCTGTCCCTTCCTCATACAAACCTCAAATCAAATTTAATAAAGCTAGTTTGATACAATGCCAGCCTACACTTGGTTTACCCTTGGTCGACTTTAATAGGGTCAAAAATATTTTCGCTTTGGCAGTGTACGCATTAATCATTTTTCCAGAGGATTTAGAAAATTGGAAGAGACAAGGCCAAGCAAAATTTTAAATTAATTGGGCCTACCCCAGCATTCAGGAGGTCACCTTGTGTCAGTTGTCCCACATTTTCCAGGCCACAAAGTTCCAGTGTATCCTAAGCTGCCATGAGGAGAAATCTGTGCTGTGTGCACACAAAGGTGAAAGAATTTCTCCCAGAAAGTGTGAATTTTCCTACGGGCAACCACAACAATTCCAGTTTCCAGGCTGTCAGCAGACACCAACCACTTAAATAACGCATACTTGACTGATGCCTGTAGTTGGTGCATTTTCTAATCAAGTAGTCAGGAAAATTTGCAAACATTCTGTCATTTACCATAAATCTGCTGCCTGCTTGCTACTACAGAGTAATTAATTTTAGTGCTGCTCAGAATTCTTAATTTCAGCTGGGAAATCTATCTTCACAATCGTTGTTTTCACCCTCCCTTCTGTTTTGTTTGATTGGTTGGTTGGGTTTTGGTTGGTTTTCTAGGTTTTGTTGTTGTTTAGCTTGTTCCCTAATACTCTTGCTAGGGTTTTGAACATCAAAGCACTATTTTTACGAGGGAAAGACTGTTTGTGGCAATGTTAATATGCTATTCTAATGTGACACCAATAACTGCTTCGACATTTCTGACTTATCTGCAATAGTGCCCTCAGTATCTTGCTGACTGGCCAGATACAGCTGTCAATGCTAAAGGAAGGACGCAAGTGAAAGGCTTCTTTAGAGATATAATTAATTTATTAGGCTCAAAAAGGCCTTACTGTGTGATTAGTGTTGTGTATACTTTTTAGTTCACAGTTTTATTTTGAGGAACAGTGTCAAAAACTAAGTGCTGAAAATAGCTACAGGCAAGGAAGTTATGTTAAATGGTTTATCATCTGCTAAACATTCTTAGTATTTAACCCATAGCATTAATGGGCTTTTTGGCACAAGAAAAAAAATTATATCTTGCAGATTTATTTGCAAACCTTGAAGTTATGAGAAGACTGGAAAGGAAATATCCATAATTATTGCTTACAATTCTGCAGATACAAGGAATATTGCTTTTTGAAGAGGTTTACCCTCATTTGCGAAGTGGACTTGGAGCAGCAACAATAAGAATTTAAGGTGTTAAGTCCTGGTC
The DNA here is from genome assembly GCF_965178545.1 of Coloeus monedula. Taxonomy (NCBI): domain Eukaryota; kingdom Metazoa; phylum Chordata; class Aves; order Passeriformes; family Corvidae; genus Coloeus; species Coloeus monedula. The sequence continues at coordinate 21,653,296 of NC_138822.1, read as the reverse complement.
ATATCTGAGTCGTGGCTACTGTGACCAGAAAAATTGTGTGGCTGGTGGGTTTTCAGTGAAACTATCCATTCCAGTCAGGGCTTTGAAATAATCATACTGTCCACCTTGCAGTCTAACATGACATGTAAATTTCTTTATTTCCACTCTACAATTATATTAAATACTAATGTTCAACAGGAGGATTAAATAATAAAAAACAAAGAAATTTACATTAAAGTAAAAAAACAGTGTAAACATGAGTCACGAAGAGATTAGATACAGTTAAGTATTTCAGGATGTTTGTGGCTATCTTCTCCTAAACAATACTGATAGTTTTCTGTGGATGATTCTGTCTCCAATTGTTCCCAAGTCTCTTTAGGATGGCCCAAAATGAAGTTGATACTTGTTTTGTAAGAGCTATAATCATTTCATATCAAGCTGACTGTTTTCCTGTGACTCAGGAATGACTCAGTTTTAATATTAACGAAACCAACTGCTGGTGAGTGGTATAGTGCCATCATTAAGCATTTAAAAGCAAAAAAAAAAAAAAAAAAAGGAGGAACTGAAATCTGATGATGTTTATTTCCACGTATGCTGTAGGCATATATGAGAAAAAAGATTATGGACATGTAGTGAGCAACAGCATACAAATACCTATTAGATAAATGTTAAAAAGAGGATTCTACACATGAGGACAGTGTTCCACAATAACACAGCATAAAATGACTACCTATTCTTTCTCACCAGTTTCATGCATGAATTAAATCACATATTTAGCTCTGAAAAAAAAATTAGTACTCTATTACTCTGTGGTTACATTTAAATTTGGATCTGGTGCATCTGGTGTGCAGTGTGATGTCCATATCTTTTTTTCCAACTATTATCTTGGAGCCTAAAATTGACATTACAGATTTTTAAGAAACATCCAAAAATGTGCCCATCAACATCAAGAAGAACCTAGTTGATAGGACCTTTGTGGGACATTTGAAAATAGAAATTGGCAGAAAGCTCTAATCATATCTATTTTGTGGACTATTAATACAACATGCTGATGAAAACTGTCATGCAGCTGGGATCTTCTCTTTAATACTGCAATAATTTTTATTTTCCAAAATAGAGGCTTTAACTTTAAAAGGGCAGATCATGTGTGTGAGAAATAATGCAAACACTATGACACTAAGCAAGGACCAAAATAACATGCAAGCCTGTTAATTAATCATTACAAAGTACTGAATTGCAGCATTAGATGAGCAGTGGTTTTGGTGTCATAAAATATTATGGGATTATGTCCCATGTAGAGATGAGGTACTGTGGTTTAAATGTACTCATGTAGAATAAATATATATAAATATCTCAACATACGTGTTTCCAAATGATGCTGTTAGTGATGTATGACATTACTCATGTTAGTCCCTTTATTGATGAAAAACATTTTAATTTATTTCAGGATATTTTTCTTAAGAGCAGCACTTTGCTGCTCATCATTGTATTTTGACAGCAAACTGAATTCTTGTTCACAAGTATAGGATTTGTTTACCTCCAGGCATCTGTGTTTGGATTATGAGAATGCTGATTGGTTCACTGCCAGGGGCACAAAAAGGTCAAACTGTCCTTTTTTAAAGGCTCTCTTTTTCCTTTCCCCCCACCCATTTTTCTTTTTTTTTTTTTTTTCCCCTTGCCTGAGAGTTTGGCTCATTAATCAGAGTTAAAAGAAAGGGGAAAAGGCAGTGACTTGAAATCATTTGATTCTTTTTCAAGGGGTATTTTAAAAAGCAGAACTCAATGTTAGTGTTAGAGGTTGAGTAGATGTTTGTATGGATCATACTGACATAGTTCTGACAGGTGACCTGAAACCTTTCAAACTGACATCTGTCACAGAGACAGACAGAGGGTTTTTAGCCTCAGAGCCTATTTTCATGACATTTCATTTTTCATCAGATTTTGAGAGAAGGGAAAAAAAAGAAGATGAACTTGAAAAAATCTTGCCAGGGGCAGAAAATGAGATCAGGTTTTGTGCAGCTGTCTAACTCACCTTTAAAGGTTAGAGGTCCAGGCAAAGTGAAGAAAAAGGTCTCATTTTGATGTTATTAGCTAAAAGGACAGATTACTTCTTTAAGTCTGTTTCTACAGTTGCATAGCCAGTATAGGACATTATAGAGGTGTAGGTAGTTAAGGATGGCTTGGGTAGCCATTGCAAATCCTGATTTTAAGCATTTACTTGCTCTTTGCACTGAGCTGAAACTTAGGGCACAAGTTTAACTCCTATAAGCATTTAAGCTGAAAACTTCAAAACTCTACAATATAGAAAACATTACATGATAAAATATTAATCAATATTTAGCTTCTGATTACATTTTATTCAAATCTTTTTTAGGAAACTCTGACTTCTATTTCAAACTAAAATGGATGAAAATACAGACATCTGCAACATAAGCACCATAAAGAGAGTGTACTTTTAATTTAAATTTTACTAAGTGCACCCATGAGACAGATTGAACTAACTAGAAATTTTCTTTCCTTGCATTTCCCAATGGTCATCACAGCACTTCTGCATTGGAAGAGGAAGCACATCCGATCAGAAATGCCAGCTTTTTCCACACCTGCCACCATAAGAACTCCAGATTGACATTATTTTCTTGGCCAGCTTTCCTCTGGCACATTGGGATGGGAGAGGTAACAAAGACCAACCTTTGGTATGTGCAAGCACACCTGAGATTAATTTTCATCTATCTTTGATAAAGTTATTCACTCAGATTCATTAAGCTCATCATAATGCTAAAATTTTGAAACACTCCTAGCCACTGAAAAAGAGACGATAAAATCCACATATCAGGCTACAAGTGGCCAGCCAGTGATGGTCCTGTTCTACCAGAGATTTACCAGCTGGGTCGCTGAGATGAAGCAGGAAACCTATAATACCTGTTTCATTTTCTGGTTGTAACTACCAGTAAAAATGAACTGAATGTTTTCCTGTAAGGCTGTGGTGGGAGCAGTGGCAGGAAAGACTGAGGACTGGGGCTGTAGTCCCTGCTTTTCTTTCTCTTGACAAGAAGAGGAAGGAAAATGGCACTAGTATTAATTGTACATCAGCTGATCTGGAAAGACATCTTCAGTACATTATTACTGTCAGCCATTTACTCTTGCTGAAGCTATGTGGGCTTCAGCAATGAAATCTTGCCCAAAACTCATCAGGCTTTTGCTACAGTCTTGACATTTCAGGATGCATTTCCAAAAATCATTAATTTTTGCTTGAGAAGAAAGAGAGCTGAGTGATGTTTTCCTTATGTGTTCAATTCTACTGAAGGTTAAGAAACTGCATGAACTGAAATTTCTCATTCATTACTGCCATTTTTTGGCAGTCAGGATGTAGGAGTAAATATAAAAACAGCATTTTCTTGCACTATTAATTACATAAGACACAGTTTTTCACTTCTGAGGAAATTACTGGTGTCTCCATTACTTTGAACTGCCAAGAAATCTTGAGAATATCTCAAGAGTTATGTCATAATCAAATATACAACATCAATATAATTGCAAACTGGACAAAGCATCCCAAGCTGTAAACATTGGTTTGCATGTACCCTAGCTCTCTGACATTAGTTCTTTTCTCTCCTAAACATTGCTTACTTGGATGCTGTTTATTGTAATAAATAAATTAAAAGCACCTATATTAGAGTGCCAGTGGTACTTATAGGCACCAGTTGAATAAATGTTCTCCTGATAGACCTCAACATTTAGCAATTTAGATTAAAGAAGTTTGACAAATAACATAAAGGTACAAAATGTGATTTTTTTCCTGTGAAAAATAAACTAGTTGTGAATCTGTGCACTGGTCTTTCAAGGAACTCCTTCCTTTCTCCCTTTTTTTAAAAAAATAAAGGTGGGCAACTACTGTCATGGTAGCATAACATTCTTCATTTAAGATATATTCAACCCTATACAAATATTAATATTAGTGTTCTGCCTCACCAGGTCCTTGGACTTCATCTTTTCTGCTTTTTGAATGTATGGCCTAGTCTGATCAAATGTGGATTCACATAATCCTTTTTCTCCATTTTGTGTTAAAGGTATTGCTAGATATTGGAGAGAAATAGCTAGTAAAAATTCTTCCCTAGCAAATTCAATACCAGAGAACATTAGGCCATATTTTATTTATATACCTTAAACTATAAATTCATACAGACACTATACTAGGCTGTGTCTGCAGAGATAATAAGTCTGTGGAGGGAAGTATAGCAGAGATGCAGAAGAACTGCATCTCCAGAGTGTCAAGTTTGAATTCCCAACATATTTTAACAGATGTTTTATAAGTGCTGTAACTTCAAAATCATTCTTGAAGAGGTAATCCTTAGCCAGATAAGTCTGCTGCTGCCAGGGACAGAACCTGTGTCAAGTACAAGTTAATGGTATTGTAGAAAACCATCAAGGACTTACAGCCGCAATGAAATTCCTGTTAGTATCTGTGAAGGAGCACAGGTCTGTAGGAAAATCTTCTCTCTTACACTTGCTGGGCAAGAAGAATTCAGATGCGTAGAATAGAAGATATTTAAGTGCTCTGCAAAACATATACAGCACACGAATCACAAGGCAGGAAAAATAGGCCATATGGAAAGATGGAGAAGATTGAAAAAATCAGATCGTATTTTCATGGAAGAAGTATACCTCTGGCTTTAGGTTGGCTGTGGTTGTTCAGTTTCACATGTCTCAAGAGAAATCACTCTTGAAGTTAAGAAAAATATCAGTGGAAAAGGTAATATATTTTGGAGGTAAAAAGCTACAATTCTGAAACTGTCGGTTATTTTTTTTTCACAGGAGAGGAGGATACCAATCTTAGAAGTCCAAGCTGATCATATAGAGACTTTGAGTAGTAGCAAGTGAGCTAAGCCCATCAAAAAGGACTGAACTAAATGCTGGGAGAATAAAGAAGGAGTTATGGGTAGTTGAGAAAATCACCATCTGGTATTTCCAGTGCAAAAGGATCCGTGCCATTTTTAGCAAATGAAGTAGAAAAGGGGGCATAGGTAAGGTATTAGTGTAATAGAATGTATTTAGATCACTATTAGTTATTACTTTAGTTCAGAAATTTTAAAAAATATATATGTATTGATAACAAAACTGGTGCTAGACATGAAATACACAAGAATACTGTGTTTATGCATGTTGCTTTCCATTCCTCTAGAGGGTATTGTACTCTTATGGTATTGACTTCAAAAGGGCCTGGGTTGTTTCAGCTCCTACTGAGGTTAGTTATAAAATCTGAGTATTCAACAACTCTGAAAAAGCACATGTTTGTACTGGAGATGAAGAGCCATTTTCATCTTCATAAAGTATTCAAATCATGGTCTCACATGAAACATTCAAGAAATTTCTCTTCCTACCCTTTTCTTCTATTTTCCCCATTTGAAAATGTGGCGCAAGAAATTTGCCCTTGTTCTGGTTTGGTGATTCTTTATGTGGTAACAGGAGTTCAGAATCATCAAAACGTCTTTATGGGGTAACAGGAATCAGAATTGTCAAAAATAAAATAGTTGATGATAAGATAGGTGTTAACATTCACTTATCATCTATGTCCACCCATAGACTTAATCATTTATAAGACAGAGAGATAGGAAAAAGAGATATACAAGATACACTCTTCATGTTAGAAAAGTAAGCAAGGTTAAGCTTTGTATTATTAGCTTTTTCATGTAAGTTGCACATTGATGGTAAACATGGGAACTGGAGATGAACAATGGACCTCCATTTCTCATCTTTCTGAGGAAATGTCAGCTGTCTGATGTGCTTTGACACCTTTGGCTGCTCTTGCTCAGAACAACTTTAGACTTTCTTTTTGGTGCATAGCATATTGTGGGAAAGTTTTTAGAGAAGATTTGCGTAGTTAATTGCAAACATATGAGCTGAATATGTGCATTGTGAAACTCCTAATTTCACGGTTTAATAGAGAACTTGAGAATTTGACCTTATAGTTAATTTTTGGTCAATATTCACTGGAGGATCTTGCATTTCTGGATGTGAAACCCCTCAGAGAAAGGTTGAATACAATTTTTCCTGGAATTATTCACTTTTACTTAAAGTCTGAGACCATTAATTAATTAAAAAATATGAAAACTCAAACTCCAAAAAAAATTTTCTACAATAAATCTGTTTCCAGGTCTTACTTGTAGGTTCACAACAGTTCATAAATGCCAAATATGAAAAAATTATTTCTACAAAATAGATTTGACACTATTTATTTTTTTTTTGGTTGCTAGGTCATGCCAAATATGCATTTATTTCTAAAAATTTCACTAGGAAACAGGGAAAGTATTCCCTTGGTTTCCTGACTTTTGTTTGCTTCTTATTATCTCCTTTACAAAAGTTTGGTATTTTCTATGAACATTTGCCTAAGCTTAGGCAAGAATAAACCTTCTTAAAAGCAAATTTTTCCATTATCAGTGGCAGTGCACTATTTCAAGAGAAGTTGCCAGGATTCATAATGCAATTACATTCAATATATTATATATATATATAATATGAATATTATATGATATGAATCATATTATATATGATTCATAATGCAAATTCACATTCTCAAGGACTTACAATGACCATGGGAGAACTTCAGTACTCCCATACTGTGATATTTTTAAGCTAACTGATTCTTATTATGTTCATTAGTCGAAAGATAGAGCATTCACTACTTGAACTTTACTGGAAGGGAATTCTTCTGTCTTGCAAATTTTTGGATAAAGTCTTGAAGACAGGCTATCAAGATATGATCCTGAAGAAAAAAAGTAAAAAAGCAAGGTCACTATAGAGTTAAAATGCAAAGTGTCTTGACACAAAATTCAAATTATAGTCTACATCAGAAACCTCTTAAATTAAACTAAGTCCTTGTCAACTCTCATACCCCGAGTGTGAGATTCACCTATTAGTCTTCACAGACAACTACTCTACTATAGCATATACATTTCATATATTTGCATGCCTAGCCTCTCTGAGAGATATACACCTTGCCCTAAACAGGATTTAGATTGGTTATGGTAACCAAGAGTCTTTACCAAACATTTTTTTTTGCTGATCGGGTGATTTACAATAATCCTGGATCTTATTTCCCAAAAAGACTGGGAGTTTGAGACTTTATTCTGCTCCCTGCTTTAGATAGGAAGCAGAATCAGATACATGACACTTCCTCAGAAAAAAAAAGGAAAATACTTGTTTCTGAAAAAAAACTTGAGACCGCATGACATCAACCAAAAGGTCAAATAAATAATGTGGGGGTATGTATATATAACAAAAACTGACCTCTCTTACAGAAGTCTCTCTTACAGAAACAATGTTCAGCCATGAAGCATTCAACTGGCATGGAGCATCCAAGAGAGCAGTATAGCTGTTAAGATCATCAAGATAAAGCCCACCTGAAATGTTTCCTTTAACACTTTGTCTAACATTTGTAGACCTCTGCATGCTGTTTATCTCACACAGGTGTGTTAATACAAATAGAATTTATAATAAGTAGAGAGGATATTAAGTGCAACAGGAATAGATCTGGGTAACCTTTTAACAGGAATTGAATTAATAAGTAACAGAAATAGAAAAGCCTTTTGAAGATTTCTTTTAAATCCATTGGGCAAGGTGTTGCTGATGCAATGCAGAAGCTGAAAATTCTTTGAGCTAATGTTTTTGGATATAGGCAGAAGTATCAATCAGCTGATAATTATGAGATGTATGGGTTCACAGATGGAGTATTGTTATTCAAGACTCTGAATAGTGAGTCTTAAAGGACGATGGGAAATTAACACCTTCACTAATGTATAATTGCCACCTTTTAGCCATCACAGTCTTTTTCTGCCAGGCAGAATTGGCGATTTTTCTTCTTTTTGTTTTAGTTTGGGATTTTTTTCTGAAAATGTGTGCTACCAAGGAGGATGGCAAAGTCCTTGGAGAAGTTGTGTACTCTCTCACAGGTTGTGCTATCTCTCAAATGCAGGTCAGAGAAAATGGAGACTGAGAAGATTTGACATATTCTTTATCTATAACGCATGTTAAAGCAAGAGGAGGCCTGTGTCTCATTGTCACCTTACACATGAAAATGGTGTTAATGCCTGAATAGTAGACTTGGATGTGCAGCAATGACATTGAAATACAATAGGTTCAGGGGGGAAAAAAAAGCTAGTGCTTATGGCCTCATTTACAGTAATTAACAAATTCACCAATATTGCACTTCAACTGTGGAAGACAGTAGCAAGGTTTTGGACTTGCAGCAAATGTTTTGGTTCCCTGGACACTTAGATACCTACATAGAATCAATATATATGCAGTAAAACATGTAGTCTAAACAGTACATAGACATAGCAGAAGTAAAGATACCTATCTTACAGGAGAGGGTCCATAAAATTTCCTACCTTGGCTAACTCTGTTTCAACTGTTGCAGCGTGAAGCAGCTAGGTTGCAGATTTTATTTGCATTTCTCACAATTCTCCATAAAATTCTTTCTTCCCAGCTATGATTTCATGTGGAAATGTTACAATAACCCTCATAGGTAAGGAGAGAGAAGTGTTAGCTGGATATTGATTATGTTTTTGGTAGAATGAGTTCATAGTTTTGTTTTAATTCAGATATATGGCTTCAGATAAAAAAGGTTGAAGGAAAGAATGGAACTAACTACAGTTCTGTGGGTTACTTAGCTAAAATAAAAACCCCATTTAATTAACTTGCCATGCATAATTTCTTCCCTTTTCTCCTCTCTATTTTCTTCATTCTTCTGTTTACAAGGAAGTATCCTGAGTGTCATAAAATATTTCTCTATATGATTATGCTGTTCAAGTATTGAAAATCTGTTCCAAGGTGTGTATTCATGGGTCTATTTTATTTTACTTTTGTGAGGTCAATATTATAACTCTTAAGAAAAGTGAATGATGATGTTGTTATCTACTCAATATTTATTACTGAAAGTTTTTACTTTTACCATAGAGCTATATAAGTCCAGTGCAACATAAACTAATATCTGGGGTGGTAGCAATGAGTGGAATATGTTCCCTGGTTTTCAGGAAAAAGTATAAATAGTGATTTCATTTTTCAAAATACAGAAACAGCAAAAGGAAAAAAACATTCTACAGGGAATTATCATAACACTGAAAAATTCTAAAGCAGTAGCAAGATACTAGCCCTAAAACATTTTGATGGGGAAACATCAATGTTGCACTTGTGGAAGAAATTTAAATTAGCACCTCTTGGAGAGATAGAGATCCCGACTTATTTATACATCAGATATCAAAGGTTAAGGCTTTAGGTTATTGTTTTGAGCTAAAAGGTCATTAGAAAAATAGTTACTTAAAATGTCAAGTTTGTTTGCACCCACATACCTTCACCGTGGAAACCTCTAACCTAAAAATTTTAGATTATGAACTTTCCTCATTCCCGTCTGCGTGTTTTCTGTTGTTTCACATCTAGTACATACACAGCACATATCAATAATACAGCCAATTTTATTTGTTATCATCCTCCACTTTTTCCACAAGACAATTACAGCATCAGAGTTCTCACATGCCAGGCATTGTACATGCAAATAAAAAGCAAGTGGGTATGTCCCTAAAAACTGTCAACCTTGTTTGTTGTCTTTAAACTGTAATCCATCACATGCCATGACTGTAGCCTAAAGGAAAGGAGGAGACAGCACAGGCTTATTATTTTTGATTTTTGTTTGGCTTGTCTTTTCACGTAAATACCAGTATCTTATGAATAAATAGCTTCTTTATATTTATCAACCTTTTTTTTTTCTCTAGGTATTCAGTGCATCTTAATAAGCTGCTTGCTAGCCCTCTCTTTAAACATTTTATTACAGCTTATATATGTTTGTGTAGAGAAAAGTTGGTGAATGATTATAATAAGGTGGTTAGAAGCATAAAAATTCAAATCTAAAGACACCTAAGTTTCTAGACAGCATTTTGTCAATTAGTACTTTGTTGATCTAGAGCAACCAAATCTAAAGCATTCCTTAGGAGACTTTCAAGAGGATGAAGCCTTAATTCTTTCTAATTTTTTTTTCCTCTTAACTAGGATTTGCAGAATCTGTTTGCCAGGTCTGCACGGTCTGAAAGCATGCAATAGAGCTCCCATGTTTGGTGAGAGTTGACAGGCAGTTAACTGCCAGACTTACACCAGCTTAACTCAAATGTTTGCAGGAATTTGTAGACCCTGCAGAGTAAGAGGAAAGAGCTAAAATGGATGATGCCAGCTGAAAAAACAATGGACCATACGAATGGAAGAAATGCTGAAGGTAGGTAGGGAAAAGGGAAAAGGGAAAAGGGAAAAGGGAAGGGAAGGTGCGGGAAGGGAAGGTGCGGGAAGGGAAGGTGCGGGAAGGGAAGGTGCGGGAAGGGGAGGTGCGGGAAGGGGAGGTGCGGGAAGGGGAGGTGCGGGAAGGGAAGGGAAGGGAAGGGAAGGGAAGGGAAGGGAAGGGAAGGGAAGGGAAGGGAAGGGAAGGGAAGGGAAGGGAAGGGAAGGGAAGGGAAGGGAAGGGAAGGGAAGGGAAGGGAAGGGAAGGGAAGGGAAGGGAAGGGAAGGGAAGGGAAGGGAAGGGAAGGGAAGGGAAGGGAAGGGAAGGGAAGGGAAGGGAAGGGAAGGGAAGGGAAGGGAAGGGAAGGTGCGGGAAGGGAAGGTGCGGGAAGGGAAGGGAAGGTGCGGGAAGGTGCGGGAAGGGAAGGGAAGGGAAGGGAAGGGAAGGGAAGGGAAGGGAAGGGAAGGGAAGGGAAGGGAAGGGAAGGGAAGGGAAGGGAAGGGAAGGGAAGGGAAGGGAAGGGAAGGGAAGGGAAGGGAAGGGAAGGGAAGGGAAGGGAAGGGAAGGGAAGGGAAGGGAAGGGAAGGGAAGGGAAGGGAAGGGAAGGGAAGGGAAGGGAAGGGAAGGGAAGGGAAGGGAAGGGAAGGGAAGGGAAGGGAAGGGAAGGGAAGGGAAGGGAAGGGAAGGGAAGGGAAGGGAAGGGAAGGGAAGGGAAGGGAAGGGAAGGGAAGGGAAGGGAAGGGAAGGGAAGGGAAGGGAAGGTGCGGGAAGGGAAGGTGCGGGAAGGGAAGGGAAGGTGCGGGAAGGTGCGGGAAGGGAAGGGAAGGTGCGGGAAGGTGCGGGAAGGGAAGGGAAGGTGCGGGAAGGGAAGGGAAGGTGCGGGAAGGGAAGGTGCGGGAAGGGAAGGGAAGGTGCGGGAAGGGAAGGTGCGGGAAGGTGCGGGAAGGTGCGGGAAGGTGCGGGAAGGGAAGGTGCGGGAAGGTGCGGGAAGGGAAGGTGCGGGAAGGTGCGGGAAGGGAAGGGAAGGGAAGGGAAGGGAAGGGAAGGGAAGGGAAGGGAAGGGAAGGGAAGGGAAGGGAAGGGAAGGGAAGGGAAGGGAAGGGAAGGGAAGGGAAGGGAAGGGAAGGGAAGGGAAGGGAAGGGAAGGGAAGGGAAGGGAAGGGAAGGGAAGGGAAGGGAAGGGAAGGGAAGGGAAGGGAAGGGAAGGTGCGGGAAGGGAAGGGAAGGTGCGGGAAGGGAAGGTGCGGGAAGGGAAGGGAAGGTGCGGGAAGGGAAGGGAAGGTGCGGGAAGGTGCGGGAAGGGAAGGTGCGGGAAGGGAAGGGAAGGTGCGGGAAGGGAAGGTGCGGGAAGGGAAGGTGCGGGAAGGGAAGGTGCGGGAAGGGAAGGGAAGGTGCGGGAAGGTGCGGGAAGGTGCGGGAAGGTGCGGGAAGGGAAGGTGCGGGAAGGGAAGGGAAGGTGCGGGAAGGGAAGGGAAGGTGCGGGAAGGTGCGGGAAGGTGCGGGAAGGTGCGGGAAGGTGCGGGAAGGGAAGGTGCGGGAAGGGAAGGGAAGGTGCGGGAAGGGAAGGTGCGGGAAGGTGCGGGAAGGTGCGGGAAGGGAAGGGAAGGGAAGGGAAGGGAAGGGAAGGGAAGGGAAGGGAAGGGAAGGGAAGGGAAGGGAAGGGAAGGGAAGGGAAGGGAAGGGAAGGGAAGGGAAGGGAAGGGAAGGGAAGGGAAGGGAAGGGAAGGGAAGGGAAGGGAAGGGAAGGGAAGGGAAGGGAAGGGAAGGGAAGGGAAGGGAAGGGAAGGGAAGGGAAGGGAAGGTGCGGGAAGGGAAGGGAAGGGAAGGGAAGGGAAGGGAAGGGAAGGGAAGGGAAGGGAAGGGAAGGGAAGGGAAGGGAAGGGAAGGGAAGGGAAGGGAAGGGAAGGGAAGGGAAGGGAAGGGAAGGGAAGGGAAGGGAAGGGAAGGTGCGGGAAGGGAAGGTGCGGGAAGGGAAGGGAAGGGAAGGGAAGGTGCGGGAAGGGAAGGGAAGGTGCGGGAAGGTGCGGGAAGGTGCGGGAAGGGAAGGGAAGGGAAGGGAAGGGAAGGGAAGGGAAGGGAAGGGAAGGGAAGGTGCGGGAAGGTGCGGGAAGGTGCGGGAAGGGAAGGGAAGGGAAGGGAAGGGAAGGGAAGGGAAGGGAAGGGAAGGGAAGGGAAGGTGCGGGAAGGTGCGGGAAGGGAAGGGAAGGGAAGGGAAGGGAAGGGAAGGGAAGGGAAGGGAAGGGAAGGGAAGGGAAGGGAAGGGAAGGGAAGGGAAGGGAAGGGAAGGGAAGGGAAGGGAAGGGAAGGGAAGGGAAGGGAAGGGAAGGGAAGGGAAGGGAAGGGAAGGGAAGGGAAGGGAAGGGAAGGGAAGGGAAGGGAAGGTGCGGGAAGGGAAGGTGCGGGAAGGGAAGGGAAGGGAAGGGAAGGGAAGGGAAGGGAAGGGAAGGGAAGGGAAGGGAAGGGAAGGGAAGGGAAGGGAAGGGAAGGGAAGGGAAGGTGCGGGAAGGGAAGGGAAGGTGCGGGAAGGGAAGGGAAGGTGCGGGAAGGGAAGGGAAGGTGCGGGAAGGTGCGGGAAGGGAAGGGAAGGGAAGGGAAGGGAAGGGAAGGGAAGGGAAGGGAAGGGAAGGGAAGGGAAGGGAAGGGAAGGGAAGGGAAGGGAAGGGAAGGGAAGGGAAGGGAAGGGAAGGGAAGGGAAGGGAAGGGAAGGGAAGGGAAGGGAAGGGAAGGGAAGGGAAGGGAAGGGAAGGGAAGGGAAGGGAAGGTGCGGGAAGGGAAGGGAAGGTGCGGGAAGGGAAGGTGCGGGAAGGGAAGGGAAGGTGCGGGAAGGGAAGGGAAGGTGCGGGAAGGGAAGGGAAGGTGCGGGAAGGGAAGGTGCGGGAAGGGAAGGTGCGGGAAGGGAAGGGAAGGGAAGGGAAGGGAAGGGAAGGGAAGGGAAGGGAAGGGAAGGGAAGGGAAGGGAAGGGAAGGGAAGGGAAGGGAAGGGAAGGGAAGGGAAGGGAAGGGAAGGGAAGGGAAGGGAAGGGAAGGGAAGGGAAGGGAAGGGAAGGGAAGGGAAGGGAAGGGAAGGGAAGGGAAGGTGCGGGAAGGGAAGGGAAGGTGCGGGAAGGGAAGGGAAGGGAAGGTGCGGGAAGGGAAGGGAAGGGAAGGTGCGGGAAGGGAAGGGAAGGGAAGGGAAGGGAAGGGAAGGGAAGGGAAGGGAAGGGAAGGGAAGGGAAGGGAAGGGAAGGGAAGGGAAGGGAAGGGAAGGGAAGGGAAGGGAAGGGAAGGGAAGGGAAGGGAAGGGAAGGGAAGGTGCGGGAAGGGAAGGGAAGGGAAGGTGCGGGAAGGGAAGGGAAGGGAAGGGGAGAGGGAGGGAAGGGAAGGTGCGGGAAGGGAAGGTGCGGGAAGGGAAGGGAAGGTGCGGGAAGGGAAGGTGCGGGAAGGGAAGGTGCGGGAAGGGAAGGTGCGGGAAGGGAAGGTGCGGGAAGGGAAGGTGCGGGAAGGGAAGGGAAGGTGCGGGAAGGGAAGGTGCGGGAAGGTGCGGGAAGGTGCGGGAAGGTGCGGGAAGGTGCGGGAAGGGAAGGGAAGGGAAGGGAAGGGAAGGGAAGGGAAGGGAAGGGAAGGGAAGGGAAGGGAAGGGAAGGGAAGGGAAGGGAAGGGAAGGGAAGGGAAGGGAAGGGAAGGGAAGGGAAGGGAAGGTGCGGGAAGGGAAGGGAAGGGAAGGGAAGGGAAGGGAAGGGAAGGGAAGGGAAGGGAAGGGAAGGGAAGGGAAGGGAAGGGAAGGGAAGGGAAGGGAAGGGAAGGGAAGGGAAGGGAAGGGAAGGGAAGGGAAGGGAAGGGAAGGGAAGGGAAGGGAAGGGAAGGGAAGGGAAGGGAAGGGAAGGGAAGGGAAGGGAAGGGAAGGGAAGGGAAGGGAAGGGAAGGGAAGGGAAGGGAAGGGAAGGGAAGGGAAGGGAAGGTGCGGGAAGGGAAGGGAAGGGAAGGGAAGGGAAGGGAAGGGAAGGGAAGGGAAGGGAAGGTGCGGGAAGGGAAGGGAAGGTGCGGGAAGGGAAGGGAAGGTGCGGGAAGGGAAGGGAAGGGAAGGGAAGGTGCGGGAAGGGAAGGGAAGGTGCGGGAAGGGAAGGGAAGGTGCGGGAAGGTGCGGGAAGGTGCGGGAAGGTGCGGGAAGGGAAGGGAAGGGAAGGGAAGGGAAGGGAAGGGAAGGGAAGGGAAGGGAAGGGAAGGGAAGGGAAGGGAAGGGAAGGGAAGGGAAGGGAAGGGAAGGGAAGGGAAGGGAAGGGAAGGGAAGGGAAGGGAAGGGAAGGGAAGGGAAGGGAAGGGAAGGGAAGGGAAGGTGCGGGAAGGGAAGGTGCGGGAAGGGAAGGTGCGGGAAGGGAAGGGAAGGTGCGGGAAGGGAAGGTGCGGGAAGGTGCGGGAAGGGAAGGTGCGGGAAGGGAAGGGAAGGGAAGGTGCGGGAAGGGAAGGTGCGGGAAGGGAAGGGAAGGTGCGGGAAGGGAAGGTGCGGGAAGGTGCGGGAAGGTGCGGGAAGGTGCGGGAAGGGAAGGGAAGGGAAGGGAAGGGAAGGGAAGGGAAGGGAAGGGAAGGGAAGGGAAGGGAAGGGAAGGGAAGGGAAGGGAAGGGAAGGGAAGGGAAGGGAAGGAAGGAAGGGAAGGGAAGGGAATGGGAAGGGAAGGGAAGGTGCGGGAAGGGAAGGGAAGGGAAGGTGCGGGAAGGGAAGGGAAGGGAAGGTGCGGGAAGGGAAGGGAAGGTGCGGGAAGGGAAGGGAAGGGAAGGTGCGGGAAGGGAAGGGAAGGTGCGGGAAGGGAAGGGAAGGGAAGGGAAGGGAAGGGAAGGGAAGGTGCGGGAAGGGAAGGGAAGGGAAGGGAAGGGAAGGGAAGGGAAGGGAAGGGAAGGGAAGGGAAGGGAAGGGAAGGGAAGGGAAGGGAAGGGAAGGGAAGGGAAGGGAAGGGAAGGGAAGGGAAGGGAAGGGAAGGGAAGGGAAGGGAAGGGAAGGGAAGGGAAGGGAAGGGAAGGGAAGGGAAGGGAAGGGAAGGGAAGGGAAGGTGCGGGAAGGGAAGGGAAGGGAAGGTGCGGGAAGGGAAGGTGCGGGAAGGGAAGGGAAGGTGCGGGAAGGTGCGGGAAGGGAAGGGAAGGTGCGGGAAGGGAAGGTGCGGGAAGGGAAGGTGCGGGAAGGGAAGGGAAGGTGCGGGAAGGGAAGGGAAGGTGCGGGAAGGTGCGGGAAGGGAAGGGAAGGGAAGGGAAGGGAATGGAAGGGAAGGGAAGGGAAGGGAAGGGAAGGGAAGGGAAGGGAAGGGAAGGGAAGGGAAGGGAAGGGAAGGGAAGGGAAGGGAAGGGAAGGGAAGGGAAGGGAAGGGAAGGGAAGGGAAGGGAAGGGAAGGGAAGGGAAGGGAAGGGAAGGGAAGGGAAGGGAAGGGAAGGGAAGGGAAGGGAAGGGAAGGGAAGGGAAGGGAAGGGAAGGGAAGGTGCGGGAAGGGAAGGGAAGGGAAGGGAAGGTGCGGGAAGGGAAGGTGCGGGAAGGGAAGGGAAGGTGCGGGAAGGTGCGGGAAGGGAAGGTGCGGGAAGGGAAGGTGCGGGAAGGGAAGGGAAGGTGCGGGAAGGGAAGGGAAGGGAAGGGAAGGGAAGGGAAGGGAAGGGAAGGGAAGGGAAGGGAAGGGAAGGGAAGGGAAGGGAAGGGAAGGAAGGGAAGGGAAGGGAAGGGAAGGGAAGGGAAGGGAAGGGAAGGGAAGGGAAGGGAAGGGAAGGGAAGGAAGGGAAGGGAAGGGAAGGGAAGGGAAGGGAAGGGAAGGGAAGGGAAGGTGCGGGAAGGGAAGGGAAGGTGCGGGAAGGGAAGGGAAGGTGCGGGAAGGGAAGGGAAGGTGCGGGAAGGGAAGGTGCGGGAAGGGAAGGTGCGGGAAGGGAAGGGAAGGGAAGGGAAGGGAAGGGAAGGGAAGGGAAGGGAAGGGAAGGGAAGGGAAGGGAAGGGAAGGGAAGGGAAGGGAAGGGAAGGGAAGGGAAGGGAAGGGAAGGGAAGGGAAGGGAAGGGAAGGGAAGGGAAGGGAAGGGAAGGGAAGGGAAGGGAAGGGAAGGGAAGGGAAGGAAGGGAAGGGAAGGGAAGGGAAGGGAAGGGAAGGGAAGGGAAGGGAAGGGAAGGGAAGGTGCGGGAAGGGAAGGTGCGGGAAGGGAAGGGAAGGTGCGGGAAGGGAAGGTGCGGGAAGGTGCGGGAAGGGAAGGTGCGGGAAGGGAAGGGAAGGGAAGGTGCGGGAAGGGAAGGTGCGGGAAGGGAAGGGAAGGTGCGGGAAGGGAAGGTGCGGGAAGGTGCGGGAAGGTGCGGGAAGGTGCGGGAAGGTGCGGGAAGGTGCGGGAAGGTGCGGGAAGGTGCGGGAAGGGAAGGGAAGGGAAGGGAAGGGAAGGGAAGGGAAGGGAAGGGAAGGGAAGGGAAGGGAAGGGAAGGGAAGGGAAGGGAAGGGAAGGGAAGGGAAGGGAAGGAAGGGAAGGGAAGGGAAGGGAAGGGAAGGGAAGGGAAGGGAAGGGAAGGGAAGGGAAGGGAAGGGAAGGGAAGGGAAGGGAAGGGAAGGTGCGGGAAGGGAAGGGAAGGGAAGGTGCGGGAAGGGAAGGGAAGGGAAGGTGCGGGAAGGGAAGGGAAGGTGCGGGAAGGGAAGGGAAGGGAAGGTGCGGGAAGGGAAGGGAAGGGAAGGGAAGGGAAGGGAAGGGAAGGAAGGGAAGGGAAGGGAAGGGAAGGGAAGGGAAGGGAAGGGAAGGGAAGGGAAGGGAAGGGAAGGGAAGGAAGGGAAGGGAAGGGAAGGGAAGGGAAGGGAAGGGAAGGGAAGGGAAGGGAAGGGAAGGGAAGGGAAGGGAAGGGAAGGGAAGGGAAGGGAAGGGAAGGGAAGGGAAGGGAAGGGAAGGGAAGGGAAGGGAAGGTGCGGGAAGGGAAGGGAAGGGAAGGTGCGGGAAGGGAAGGTGCGGGAAGGGAAGGGAAGGTGCGGGAAGGTGCGGGAAGGGAAGGGAAGGTGCGGGAAGGGAAGGTGCGGGAAGGGAAGGTGCGGGAAGGGAAGGGAAGGTGCGGGAAGGGAAGGGAAGGTGCGGGAAGGTGCGGGAAGGGAAGGGAAGGGAAGGGAAGGGAATGGAAGGGAAGGGAAGGGAAGGGAAGGGAAGGGAAGGGAAGGGAAGGGAAGGGAAGGGAAGGGAAGGGAAGGGAAGGGAAGGGAAGGGAAGGGAAGGGAAGGGAAGGGAAGGGAAGGGAAGGGAAGGGAAGGGAAGGGAAGGGAAGGGAAGGGAAGGGAAGGGAAGGGAAGGTGCGGGAAGGGAAGGGAAGGGAAGGGAAGGTGCGGGAAGGGAAGGTGCGGGAAGGGAAGGGAAGGTGCGGGAAGGTGCGGGAAGGGAAGGTGCGGGAAGGGAAGGTGCGGGAAGGGAAGGTGCGGGAAGGGAAGGTGCGGGAAGGGAAGGGAAGGTGCGGGAAGGGAAGGGAAGGGAAGGGAAGGGAAGGGAAGGGAAGGGAAGGGAAGGGAAGGGAAGGGAAGGGAAGGGAAGGGAAGGGAAGGGAAGGGAAGGGAAGGGAAGGGAAGGGAAGGGAAGGGAAGGGAAGGGAAGGGAAGGGAAGGGAAGGGAAGGGAAGGGAAGGGAAGGGAAGGTGCGGGAAGGGAAGGGAAGGGAAGGTGCGGGAAGGGAAGGGAAGGTGCGGGAAGGGAAGGGAAGGTGCGGGAAGGGAAGGTGCGGGAAGGGAAGGTGCGGGAAGGGAAGGGAAGGGAAGGGAAGGGAAGGGAAGGGAAGGGAAGGGAAGGGAAGGGAAGGGAAGGGAAGGGAAGGGAAGGGAAGGGAAGGGAAGGGAAGGGAAGGGAAGGGAAGGGAAGGGAAGGGAAGGGAAGGGAAGGGAAGGGAAGGGAAGGGAAGGGAAGGGAAGGGAAGGTGCGGGAAGGGAAGGGAAGGTGCGGGAAGGGAAGGGAAGGTGCGGGAAGGGAAGGTGCGGGAAGGGAAGGTGCGGGAAGGGAAGGGAAGGGAAGGGAAGGGAAGGGAAGGGAAGGGAAGGGAAGGGAAGGGAAGGGAAGGGAAGGGAAGGGAAGGGAAGGGAAGGGAAGGGAAGGGAAGGGAAGGGAAGGGAAGGGAAGGGAAGGGAAGGGAAGGGAAGGGAAGGGAAGGGAAGGGAAGGGAAGGGAAGGGAAGGGAAGGGAAGGGAAGGTGCGGGAAGGGAAGGTGCGGGAAGGGAAGGTGCGGGAAGGGAAGGGAAGGGAAGGTGCGGGAAGGGAAGGGAAGGTGCGGGAAGGTGCGGGAAGGGAAGGGAAGGTGCGGGAAGGTGCGGGAAGGGAAGGGAAGGTGCGGGAAGGGAAGGGAAGGTGCGGGAAGGTGCGGGAAGGTGCGGGAAGGGAAGGGAAGGGAAGGGAAGGGAAGGTGCGGGAAGGGAAGGGAAGGGAAGGTGCGGG
Organism: Coloeus monedula; assembly: GCF_965178545.1. NCBI lineage: Eukaryota > Metazoa > Chordata > Aves > Passeriformes > Corvidae > Coloeus > Coloeus monedula. The sequence goes on along the minus strand of NC_138822.1, from coordinate 21,634,687 downwards.
AAGGGAAGGGAAGGTGCGGGAAGGGAAGGGAAGGGAAGGGAAGGGAAGGGAAGGGAAGGGAAGGGAAGGGAAGGGAAGGGAAGGGAAGGGAAGGGAAGGGAAGGGAAGGGAAGGGAAGGGAAGGGAAGGGAAGGGAAGGGAAGGGAAGGGAAGGGAAGGGAAGGGAAGGGAAGGAAGGGAAGGGAAGGGAAGGGAAGGGAAGGGAAGGGAAGGGAAGGGAAGGAAGGGAAGGGAAGGGAAGGGAAGGGAAGGGAAGGGAAGGGAAGGGAAGGTGCGGGAAGGGAAGGGAAGGTGCGGGAAGGGAAGGGAAGGTGCGGGAAGGGAAGGGAAGGGAAGGTGCGGGAAGGGAAGGGAAGGGAAGGTGCGGGAAGGGAAGGGAAGGTGCGGGAAGGGAAGGGAAGGTGCGGGAAGGGAAGGGAAGGTGCGGGAAGGTGCGGGAAGGGAAGGGAAGGGAAGGGAAGGGAAGGTGCGGGAAGGGAAGGGAAGGGAAGGGAAGGGAAGGGAAGGGAAGGGAAGGGAAGGGAAGGGAAGGGAAGGGAAGGGAAGGGAAGGGAAGGGAAGGGAAGGGAAGGGAAGGGAAGGGAAGGGAAGGGAAGGGAAGGGAAGGGAAGGGAAGGGAAGGGAAGGGAAGGGAAGGGAAGGGAAGGGAAGGGAAGGGAAGGGAAGGGAAGGGAAGGGAAGGGAAGGGAAGGGAAGGGAAGGTGGAGGGAAGGGAAGGGAAGGTGCGGGAAGGGAAGGGAAGGTGCGGGGGGAAGGGAAGGGAAGGTGCGGGAAGGGAAGGTGCGGGAAGGGAAGGGAAGGTGCGGGAAGGGAAGGGAAGGGAAGGTGCGGGAAGGGAAGGGAAGGTGCGGGAAGGGAAGGTGCGGGAAGGGAAGGTGCGGGAAGGGAAGGGAAGGTGCGGGAAGGGAAGGTGCGGGAAGGTGCGGGAAGGGAAGGTGCGGGAAGGGAAGGGAAGGGAAGGTGCGGGAAGGGAAGGTGCGGGAAGGGAAGGGAAGGTGCGGGAAGGGAAGGTGCGGGAAGGTGCGGGAAGGTGCGGGAAGGTGCGGGAAGGTGCGGGAAGGGAAGGGAAGGGAAGGGAAGGGAAGGGAAGGGAAGGGAAGGGAAGGGAAGGGAAGGGAAGGGAAGGGAAGGGAAGGGAAGGGAAGGGAAGGAAGGGAAGGGAAGGGAAGGGAAGGGAAGGGAAGGGAAGGGAAGGGAAGGGAAGGGAAGGGAAGGGAAGGGAAGGGAAGGGAAGGGAAGGGAAGGGAAGGGAAGGTGCGGGAAGGGAAGGGAAGGGAAGGGAAGGGAAGGGAAGGGAAGGGAAGGGAAGGGAAGGGAAGGGAAGGGAAGGGAAGGGAAGGGAAGGGAAGGGAAGGGAAGGGAAGGGAAGGGAAGGGAAGGGAAGGGAAGGGAAGGGAAGGGAAGGGAAGGGAAGGAAGGGAAGGGAAGGGAAGGGAAGGGAAGGGAAGGGAAGGGAAGGGAAGGGAAGGGAAGGTGCGGGAAGGGAAGGGGAAGGGAAGGTGCGGGAAGGGAAGGGAAGGGAAGGTGCGGGAAGGGAAGGGAAGGTGCGGGAAGGGAAGGGAAGGGAAGGTGCGGGAAGGGAAGGGAAGGGAAGGGAAGGTGCGGGAAGGGAAGGGAAGGGAAGGGAAGGGAAGGGAAGGGAAGGGAAGGGAAGGGAAGGGAAGGGAAGGGAAGGGAAGGGAAGGGAAGGGAAGGGAAGGGAAGGGAAGGGAAGGGAAGGGAAGGGAAGGGAAGGGAAGGGAAGGGAAGGGAAGGGAAGGGAAGGGAAGGGAAGGGAAGGGAAGGGAAGGGAAGGGAAGGGAAGGGAAGGGAAGGGAAGGGAAGGGAAGGGAAGGGAAGGGAAGGTGCGGGAAGGGAAGGGAAGGTGCGGGAAGGTGCGGGAAGGGAAGGGAAGGTGCGGGAAGGGAAGGTGCGGGAAGGGAAGGTGCGGGAAGGGAAGGGAAGGTGCGGGAAGGGAAGGGAAGGGAAGGTGCGGGAAGGGAAGGGAAGGGAAGGGAAGGGAAGGAAGGGAAGGGAAGGGAAGGGAAGGGAAGGGAAGGGAAGGGAAGGGAAGGGAAGGGAAGGGAAGGGAAGGGAAGGGAAGGGAAGGGAAGGGAAGGGAAGGGAAGGGAAGGGAAGGGAAGGGAAGGGAAGGGAAGGGAAGGGAAGGGAAGGGAAGGGAAGGGAAGGGAAGGGAAGGTGCGGGAAGGTGCGGGAAGGTGCGGGAAGGGAAGGTGCGGGAAGGGAAGGTGCGGGAAGGGAAGGTGCGGGAAGGGAAGGTGCGGGAAGGGAAGGTGCGGGAAGGGAAGGGAAGGTGCGGGAAGGTGCGGGAAGGTGCGGGAAGGTGCGGGAAGGGAAGGGAAGGGAAGGGAAGGGAAGGGAAGGGAAGGGAAGGGAAGGGAAGGGAAGGGAAGGGAAGGGAAGGGAAGGGAAGGGAAGGGAAGGGAAGGGAAGGGAAGGGAAGGGAAGGGAAGGGAAGGGAAGGGAAGGTGAGGGAAGGGAAGGGAAGGTGCGGGAAGGGAAGGTGCGGGAAGGGAAGGGAAGGGAAGGGAAGGGAAGGGAAGGGAAGGGAAGGGAAGGGAAGGGAAGGTGCGGGAAGGGAAGGGAAGGGAAGGGAAGGGAAGGTGCGGGAAGGGAAGGTGCGGGAAGGGAAGGTGCGGGAAGGGAAGGTGCGGGAAGGGAAGGGAAGGTGCGGGAAGGGAAGGGAAGGTGCGGGAAGGGAAGGTGCGGGAAGGGAAGGTGCGGGAAGGGAAGGTGCGGGAAGGGAAGGGAAGGTGCGGGAAGGGAAGGGAAGGTGCGGGAAGGGAAGGGAAGGTGCGGGAAGGGAAGGGAAGGTGCGGGAAGGGAAGGTGCGGGAAGGGAAGGGAAGGGAAGGTGCGGGAAGGGAAGGGAAGGTGCGGGAAGGGAAGGGAAGGTGCGGGAAGGGAAGGGAAGGGAAGGGAAGGGAAGGGAAGGGAAGGGAAGGGAAGGGGGGAAGGGAAGGGAAGGGAAGGGAAGGGAAGGGAAGGGAAGGGAAGGGAAGGGAAGGGAAGGGAAGGGAAGGGAAGGGAAGGGAAGGGAAGGGAAGGGAAGGGAAGGGAAGGGAAGGGAAGGGAAGGGAAGGGAAGGGAAGGGAAGGGAAGGGAAGGGAAGGGAAAAGGGAAGGAAGGGAAGGGAAGGTGCGGGAAGGGAAGGGAAGGTGCGGGAAGGGAAGGGAAGGTGCGGGAAGGGAAGGGAAGGGAAGGGAAGGGAAGGTGCGGGAAGGGAAGGTGCGGGAAGGGAAGGGAAGGTGCGGGAAGGGAAGGGAAGGTGCGGGAAGGGAAGGGAAGGGAAGGGAAGGTGCGGGAAGGGAAGGTGCGGGAAGGGAAGGTGCGGGAAGGGAAGGGAAGGTGCGGGAAGGGAAGGGAAGGGAAGGTGCGGGAAGGGAAGGGAAGGGAAGGGAAGGGAAGGGAAGGGAAGGGAAGGGAAGGGAAGGGAAGGGAAGGGAAGGGAAGGGAAGGGAAGGGAAGGGAAG